>NW_028317943.1:3632500-3932500 GCF_062004578.1 Staurois parvus
TTTCATCAGCAGCATTAACCTTACTTTGAACTGCTCTTCTACATGTGGACAGGGTAGCCTGGAGGCCAGTGTTCTCTTACCTCCATGGTATTTCTTTTTGGTCCTTGAAACCATCCTGTCCTGTCCTGTTGGTCACCATGAAATCTCGCCTTTTGATCCCCTTAAAGGTCCGGGGGTCAGGCATGACATGTCTGTGTGCCATGTCACCCTTGGAACCTGCTCCTCTTTTCTCTTCATTCCTTACTGGAAGGTCTGCCCATGGGGTTCCTCCCTCTGCTTCCACCTTCTCATGGGTGGTCATTTTGCCCCCTTCTTTTCACAGGACTTTCTAGGAGTCTGTGCCTCCTTCACTTCCTGGGTCCTTGCCCCTCGTAGTAAATGAGTTATGTGGGCCTATACAGCGCCTAGAGTCTGGACTCTTTTGGGCAGAGCCACCACCAAAAGTCTGTTTCACATTTCTCCTAAACCATTGTTTGGTAGCCGGCTATTGAGTATCTGATGTTGCTCCAGCAGCATGGTACTTTTACTGTTGTTAATTTGTTTTGGGCATGTTGACATTCTTGTTTTTTTTTCCTGTGAGCCTATTGCTGCTGCTTAACTGAATTGTTTCCCATCCCTCGATTATTGCTTGGGGATGTCTCAGGGTCTATGAATCAATTCCTATGTCCTGTACTGTATGAAAAAAATTTAGATGTACCTGTAAATTCTGTATGTTAGAGTACAGTACAGGCCACATGTCCCTCCCTTCTCTTCTCAGTGATCTCTTTATTGCTTTTTAACAAAACTGGAGCCTAACAGAGTGGGCATGGTTATATGGGGAAACTAGAGGGACACTTTTTCCAGTGTGCAGTCACTTGAAGAAAGCAGTTTATAACCCATGGTCAATGATTCAATCCCTGTACTGTACTTCAAGATACAGAATTTACAGACATAGCAGGATTCATTTTTTTCTTTGACACATTCAGTATGCATAACCAATGTTAGCGTATTGTGTATTTGATTTTTTCCATTGATTTTCCTGTCACCCCATTGCATATTGCAGGTATACTACTGGAAAGCACTAAACCGAACAAACAGAAATAGAAGACATATTGAAAAATGGATGCTAACATTTGCTGGAAACAGGACCCATGGGATGCTTCCTGGATTACAGCCTGACACCAACTACATCCTTAATGTGAGAGTTGTCAATGGAAAAGGGGAAGGCCCATCCAGCAAGGATAAATACTTTGAGACACCTGAAGGAGGTAATCAATTAAACAGTTGATAAGGTACCTTAAAAAGACAAATCCAGTGATACTTCACTGACCCACTTCTGTGATTTAGGTTTTCTGGGTTTGGATCTACAAGGCTGCATATTAGTGGGTATTACTATATAGTAAGAGGTCATAACTGAAGCATAGATTTTTAAATGATTCCAGCAAATCAGTTCCCACATCTTGACTGGTTGAGGTGATATACCAGGCAAACACTGCATATAAAAAAAGGCCTGTACTCAAATTTTGTGTTCCATCAAAATCCTAAATGTGTTTTCTCAAATACTTCTGGCCTATTTTTAGATACAGATGTGTCACTAAAGATGAAGGTTCCTAGACTGTGAGCTAATCAGGCTGTTTTGCATTGCACAATGCTAACAGCCTATCATGAAGCTGAAACCAATAATGTTTAGGAAGCTCATTTAGGGGGTGCACAAGGAGGACCCCAGCGGTTTAATTGGTCCAATGAGCAGGTGAAATAGAAAGCTGTAAAACTGCTATAGGACGTAATAGTACAATACTGACTATGCAGTGTATTAGGGGTATGTGACGAAACTAGTTAAATAGAAAGACAATTGCTAAAAGCAGAATAGTTCTCAGATATGTATTCAGCTATGCGTTTAACTGATTGCCTGCTGTTTACCTTTATTTAATTAACTGACAGCAAACATGATTAAAAGACTTGCTACTGTATTTACCAGTGAATTAACTAATTGACCTGCCAGAGAGTGGAAATCTAGAACCCCACACTCTCTAAACGTGCTATATTTTTATTTCTTTGAAATTCATCAACCCTGGAACCAAAAGACTTGGAACAAAGTCACAGAAGATCTTTATCCTCCCATATTTATTCCTAAAGGGTGTTTTTTCAGTGAAGAGGAAGCCTGGAGTGGTATGAAGAAGGCAGAGAACCCCTGCAAAGTATCTTTAAATTGAATCTACCAAGCTACAGTAGTGTAGATTTTAATTTCTAATAAAAAAAATTTCTGTTTCCGTTTTTTGTATTAAGTAAGGCATCCTCCTCTACTTGTGTCCAGGACAGAAGACAGCACCTGCACCAAAGGGCCACATACAGTCATGGCCAAAAATATTGGCACCCCTGCATTTCTGTCATATAATGCACCACTTCGCCCAGAAAATTGTTACAGTTGCAAATGTTTAGGCATGCTCATGTTTATTTCTTTTGGTTGTATTGGTATGACACAAAAAGGAGGAGAAACAAAACACCAAATCTGACACATTTCACTCAAAACCCCAAAAATAGACTGGACAAAATTATTGGTACCCTCATCTTAACATTTGGTAGCACACCCCTTGGAAAAAATAAGTGAAGTCAATTGAAATCAATGCGTTTCTTAAACCTCTCTACTGGAATTTTAGACCACTCTTCTTTCGCCAACTGCTCCAAAGGTTTCCTTTTCCCAATTGATGTTTTGAGATCTCTCAACAGGTGCTCTATAGGATTGAGATCTAGACTCATTGGTGGCCAGTTCAGTTCTCTCCAGCGCTTTGTCTTAAACCATTTCTGGGTGCTTTTTGACATGTGTTTTGGGTCATGTCCTGCTGACCTCTGACAGACACCCAACGTTCTGACATTGGAACCTACATTGTACACCAGAATTCTTTGGTGGTCTTCAGATTTCATAATGCCATGCACACTGTCCAGACTTCCAGTACAAAGCAGCAGCAAAGCAACCCCAAAACATACGTGAACCTCCACTATGTTTGATTGCTTTTTTTTTCTTTCTGTTTCTCCACTATTTTTGTGTCATACCAATACAAACAAAAGAAATAAACATGAGAATGCCTATACTTTTGTAATTGCAACAGTTTTCTGGGCAAAGTGGTGCATTATCTGACAGAAATAAAGGTGTGCTAAAATGTTTGGCCTTGACTGTAGATTGCCTGTAGTTTCCCTTCCTCCTCCAGTACCAACCTTCCAATAGCTTGGCACAGAGAACCTCAACACCTATCAGCATCAGTCTAGTTTTTTTTTGTTTTGTTTTTTTAAAGAGGGGGCATTTATTTTTTATACACTTTTATTACAAATTTGTCGCCTAATGCTTAAGAACATTCCTATTAGTGTAAAATTAGCATTGACCCACATATTCAGGTCTCACTGCACAACCTTTAATATCCTTCAAACTCCATATTATTGCCAGTCCCACTCCAGACATGGGTCAATATAAGTAATAGTTAACAATGCAGCATGAATGTTTTCTCAGAGCATTTTAGAAGAAGTCGCTGGGCTATGAAGACGCTGCTTTTATCTTACATAACCATTACACAGCCAATTGTAAACAACAGAGCTCTCTTTTTTTATTGTTGCTTACATTGCTCAGGGGACTAAAGCTCTTTCCTGCAAGTAATACATGCATTGTAGGCCATTAGACTTTAGGAGTCCAATATTACTGGCAAATGATGCTGCAGAGGAAATGAAGAATTGCAACTCCTTGTATTTTTGTAAAGACGTATTCCATATATTTAATTAAAGACTGACTACGGGAAATCTGAAAACTCTTCCTTACTCTGGAACAGCGCCAGGGGAGAGTAAAACCATTTTACTAATCATCTGTTCCCTCAGCAGTTGGGGCTCCCCATACTTTGATGGTGGATTGTCCTTGGAGTCCTCATGTCCAATGCAGGGCTATAGACCCAGGATTGGTCTTGATGGCATCAGGACCTTAGACCATGGGAGCATGGAGGAGAAGATGCTGCAGAGACTAAACTAGCAGCATGGAGGTTTGGGTATGTAAATCTATTTTTGCCTACCCTCTAGACATAAATGAACAGTTAACCCTTGCAGTGCAAGTGCTGCCTCAGTGCAAGGGAGAATTTTCAAGTTTCCTGGATTTCAGCATTAACGTTAGTATGTATTTTACCATTTACAAGATTTACCTGTTTTCACAGTTCCTAGTATGGCAGTTTTACAAATTCATCATCGAACTTCTGATTCACTGACTTTGACGTGGAGTCCACCGCTCCATCCAAATGGAGTCCTGACACAATACACTCTGAAGTATCAGTCAAGTAAGTCCAGAGATCAGCTTCTGCTACTGCTAGCTATGTAATTCATACACTAGATCTTCCACCTATGCATTCTAAATAAAATCTGTATGTAACGCCACCTTTGGGGAAAAAAATATTTAAAAAAAAAACAATATAGCATTTACAGTTATGACATAAGCCTTATAGTAATACACCATTATTACAAATTATCTGTCCTTTTCAATCTGCACTGCTGTCATTTTCTGTAAAATGCAATGTAATATGACATCCTAGAGGCATTCTGTACACAAATGGTATATGGAACACCCACCAGAGATGTAATTTCCTGCTTGTGTAATTGGCTTACTGATTTTCTAAGAAGTCTGCACTAAAGTACAAGTCAGATTTTGGTAATTCTCTGCAATAAATATTTCAGTTTTGCTGAGATACTCCCAAAAGACTAATCATGTATGAAAGGTAATCAGACCCTGCCACTGCCCTCATTAGAACCCTTCAAGTGCAGCAACTGATCAATAATGAAAAAGTCACTCCCATTCACATGGACACAGACAAACAACTATTTCTTCAGAAAAACAAAATGTTATCCTCAACAAGGTTTGTTAAAATTCCTGCAATGTACACAGGTCACAGGACACGTAGGTCACACAGAGGGGAATTTTTTCTCAACGAAAGTGGTGTTACTCTTTAACTTTAAAACATTTGTCCAGTGATAAAAATTTAAAGATAGTGGAGTGTTTTAACAGAAAAACTAAGAGCATTTAACTAAATTACTTCCTATACAAAACCAATGATAAATATAACATGTTTCCATCATGATTTATATGAGTCATGCTTATTTTAAAAACACTGATTATTTTCACTATAGCCTATATGTTAAGCCAAACACAAAGCCATGTACACAAAGACAATGGAGGGGGGTGGTGGTTCTTTAACACTGCTGCTCTTTATAATCTTGTATGAGAAGATCATCAGATCCATTAACCATTTATGGCGATAATGGGCAAAGGTTTGTAGTTGTAAGCAAGAAGTTATGAACTCTTATACCAGCCATAGATGTTTCAAATCTCAGCTGGTTCAGCAGGGACCTGACTGAGATTCGAACCATCAATGGGCAGGCTGATTATACCCAATTTGATTGTTGTACGACTTGGGTACAACCAGCCTGTCAGATTTTTCATGCGATTATTGCCAGCAACTTTAGCCGCTAGCAATAATTGCTGTGTTCCATCGACAGAGACTAACTGTGTTGATGGGGGAATTGAGCGATTTTCCTTCCTGTAACCATTGGTTGCAGGTAAGAAAATCACATCATCTATGGTCGGCTTTGGGAAAATAAAGATTTGTACTCTTGTCTTCTAAAATGTGATTAGATCAAATCTAAGCCAAAATACAAAGGAATGTCTTATTTAAGAAACAACTCACACATCAATTTACATCTCACCTTTAACTGGTTCTATCTGCTATTGCCCGAGCGGGCCTTTCATCCCTCCAGGTGGATGCCACGTAGAAATTCTAAGGATTACTAAACTTCTGTACTTACTGCTGAACAAAAAACACTTCATATATAGCGTGGCCTGCATTTAAAAGTATTTTGTATAATGGAAATTGTAAATGGTAAATCACAAAAATGTGTTTTAGTGTGCATGTTTTTTGGTCTATAGAATTGCTTTTTGAGCCTATTTAGTACTATAATTTCAATTATTGATCTCTTTATTGTATTCTAGTAAATGCTACACATGAACTAGGCCCACCAGTTGAAATTATAATACCAGCAAATGAATCAAGTTATATTCTTAAAAATTTAAACCAGAACACGAGGTACAAGTTTTACTTTTATGCACACACTGCTGTGGGACCTGGGATCCAAAGTACACAAGAAGCAATAACTGCTATGGATGAAGGTAAGATGGGTATGTACCTGGACATGGATCTATTCTATATGCAAAAGTTGAATTTATAAATAAAGGACTGCTAAATATTTATTTCAGGATATCGACTAACTGCACATTTAGTGTTTAAAGTGATATACAGTGTCACAGATAAAGAAGTATATTTATAAAAGTATATATATTTTTTACTATTATTTTAGATAAAGTCCAAATAGCGACTTGAATAAATTAGAGATTTCAGTGAATTATCCCTACATGCAAAATTTCACCAAATATTTGCACAGTATTGTCTGACTGTCTCTGACTTCAGTACTTTCCAAGTCATAGACCCAAAACAAGCCTGGAGATTACTAAGAGTGAAAAAAGAGCTTCTAATCTACATATTTAGTGACTCAGAAAGAGCTGGAGTCATTGGATCATCCAGGGAATTCGCATTTTCAAAAGGAGAGATTGGTAATTTCTTACCACAGGACTTTTTCAGTTTAATAACTGTGGAATACTTAATCATAGAGCTAAATTTCATCCCTGGAGCTTGTAGACACACAAATTTTGGTGCCCCAAGTAACACATACCCTTCTTCTTGGTTCACCTCAAAACATTTACTTGTTTTACTGGTCCTAACCTGGGTTAGAATATTGTGATAATTTGTAAATACTTATGAGATGCCTGTTACTACTGATGATGAAAAAAAATGTCTGGGCAATATTTACAAAGGGAAAAGTCACTTATTTGCCTCGTCTGCTTATAGACACATGCTTACCATGTCTAGTGGTAAATTCAGAAATATGGTAACCTTGGGAGTATACTGAGAATATATGATCAACAGATCTTCCACGAGTGTTACATGTGAATTATTCTAAAAAAATTCTACCAGATTGCTTTGAATTTGTTTTAAGTTTCAAATGATGAATCTTCCACATAGGTTTTTGTGTCTGTTTAAATTTTTCAAAATGTATTGAGTATCCTTCTGTTTCCATTTAAAGCCGTTTTCCCCCAACCTGCTCTGGGTGCAGGCAAAGGTAAAATGAAGCATTGCATGTTTTGCTTAGCTTGCAAACGTTTGACTTAAAATATTATAAGTGCAACCTAGAATTACAAGCAATGGTCATTAAACTTTATTTAGGATGTTCTGCATGAGTTGAAGCATTTGTTAAATTGCTGCTGGCTTGATGCATGTCATATTTTGAGGTGCTTGGTATTCTTAGTTCCCATTCCCTAATGTATGTCATCCTTGCTGTCCATAAGAAGCATTTTATTGTAAGTTCTTCTAATTTTAAATAGGTATGTCACCTCCTCAATGTTTGTTTTAACCTTAAAGTAATACGGAACACACACTATTTATTTTACTTTATCCCTTCTCTTTCTGTATGTAGATGATGGCACTGTAATTATTTTAATTAAAAAAAAACATTGAAGTACCTTTTTTTCCTAATTGATATACAGCTGTCTTGTGACCCAGCTCTTTTCCAGCCTGTCTGCAGAGACACAGTTGCAGGAGGTGCTTCTAGTCCTCTGCTTCTGGCCACATATTCAAAATAAAAATAAAAAACCCGTCTTTGGGATACAGAGTAAAAATAAATAATTCATATCAATAAACTGTTTTAAATAATTATACAAATATATATTTGAAATCAAATCTTTATTATTTTTTTGGCAATAAACTGTTGTGAGAGGATTTTTGCCAGTCACAGGCTGCATCACGCCCCTCCAGCCCATGTCTTAGAATAACAGGGAGGTGAAGCCTCCATCAATCAAGATTTAATATCCCACCCCCGTTGTGTTTAGCTGGTTAGTGGGCATGGAGAAGGAGGGAAGGAGTGGGCCGTGATTTACCACACTGTATTTGCCCACATTTGTGACTCTACAATCATATGGGCTGCTCAGATGTGATAGGGAGGAAATGCTTAGCATAGAACGTTACTGAAAACTGAGCATGTGCAGTAGCTGCCAACACTGCTCTGCAAAATCTCCAGCTGCACTGGGGACATGGACAGGAGAAGGGAAATAGAGAACAGCAGGATTAACCAGGTTTTCAGCAGAATACAGTAAATTAATCCCGTAGTGACTGAGTGAGTATGAACAGCATGTAATAAAGCATGTATTGATAGTTTTTTATGATGTGGCACTTTAAATAGGCTGAACAATGGCACAACAATCATGTACATATCACACAGTTGCTGGGTAGTTGCTGCGTGAACCAATACACCAAAATGAGCTACATTTGGCTGCAATACTGACTGTTGAATGCAACGTGCAGTTTAACTTTTGCCAAAGCATTGCAGCCACAGCATGTGTACAGCCATTAGTGGCTGCATACCCACCCGTATGACCAAGCTCTAACTAATGACAAATTTATTGCCAAGTAAACAGACCCAGAGCAGAAATGTAAATATTGCTCTGGTTTATATGAGGTATATAGGTGGTGAAGTGGTTAAACTAAGTGTGATGGTTGTGGCACAGCCCAGAGTGCAGGATGATCATACTGTGTCTTGCTGATAGAACTTCTACTGTAGGTAAAACTTAAGAGTAAAACATGCAGTCAATTTTCAGGGAAAGAATTTTAACAGCATTTTGAACAGATTTTGTTGCAATGTTATATCCTTTCTGGTGTGATGGTCCTGGAGCTCTCTCTGTGTCTCAGAATAATTTAATGTGTTGATCTTTCTGATGCCTTCTTCTTATACACTTGCAAAGTAGTTCCCCAATCCCATCCCCTGTCCTGATCCAACAAGAAAGTGACCTGAATGTACTCACCATAAATTTTATGGAGCTTTAGAATATGAGTTTGTTATCTGAAGCTCCAGTGAAATGAATACATCTATAGGAATGCATTGGAGGGTAGAGAGCATGAGCAGGTCCATCTAGGAAGATTATGACAAGCAACTTTGTGACAATGAACAAAAAAGTGAGAGGGGATTTACTTTATAGGCGGTGCTGTTATTCTTTAGGTATTATTATATGCACCTAATACCAGTTTTTGTGCCTTTCAGTTTAATATTAGTAAGGTCTACATAGCTGACAGTAGGTGGTAGGCACCTGCAGCAGTTGCACTGTATTTCCTCATAATCTACCAGTCAGAGTAAACTTGTAATTACTGAAGAGATTGTTTTAAAAAAATAAGAGAAATGACATTATCTCACTTTCTTGAGTCTTTGTTAACATTAAACAAGCTTTGCTTTCATAGCTATTCATTCTCCATGCACACTCGCGTCTTTTTCAAGCTAAAAAATGGTGGAAAAAACACTGGCTAAAAAGTGCTGGTAATAGTCTTTTTAGTAGCATTTTAGTAGTGTTTTATTAGTGTTTAGAAGAGTTTAGGAATTTTACCATTTTATTAGCATTTTTATAGTACATGTAGGAAAAAAATAGAAAAAGCTAGAAAAAAACTGTTAGGAGCAGTTTAGGATCGTTTAGTGTTTTTTTTTCTGCTGGAAGAAACGCTCCAAAAAACTCTAATAGCCTAAAAGAGTGTACATGAACACATAGGATAACACTATTTAGTTTCTAGGAGCAGAAAAAAATGCTATTAACAGCTTCTAGGAGCTTACAAAAACGCTAGTATGCATGGAGTCTTGAGGTGTTTGGATAAGTAGAAAAGCTTACATGATGTAACACTTTAGCAGTGATTAAAGCCATGACAGTTTGAAAGTATGGTGCTAGCTTCAAAATAAGCTGTGAAAACTACAGATACTGAACAAATACAGATTTTCTTTGTACTGTTGCAAAGTCTCTACATTAACACATTCTGACATCTGCAATGGAACACAGTCCTTTTGTATCTGGATGCAACAGGAAGAAGGGTAAGCTGCACACCGGAGGATAGATAAATATAGTGTGTATTTATTAATCCATAGGACACGCAAACCACCAGGACATGAATACAGGACTTGTTAACGCGTTTCACACGATCGCGTGCTTAATCTGGTTATGATTAAGCACGAGATCGTGTGAAACGTGTTAAGTCCTGTATTCATGTCCTGGTGTTTTGTGTGTCCTATGGATTAATAAATACAAACTATATTCATCTATCCTCCGGTGTGCGGCTGACCCTTCTTTCTGTTGCATCGTGTTGGTGGCGAGCCAGAGCCTGCACCTATCGTGGATTGATCTGGATTGTTTGCCTGAGCTGTATTCCTTTTGTTCTTTTGTATCTGGTACTGAAAATCACAGGAAGTGTCACCAAAGATATTCTTCATAGAGTAATAAACATTCTCCCACTGTATATTAGTAAATCTAAATTGATCATTTTATATATAGTATATCATAGCTGGCTTGGGTGGGCATCAGGGAATCATAAAGGTAATTTACAGCCTTCTTCTTTTTTTCCCCTAACCATTAACTCTGAAAGAAATTGCTGCTCTAGCTAATGGTGAGGAGAACTTTTCCTCTGCATTTTGTTGATAATGTGCATACACACTTGGCTAGTCCACTACAGAAAGGAAGAAAAATAAATAAATATATATATATATATATATATATATATATATATATATACACTATATTGCCAAAAGTATTGGGACACCTGCCTTTACACGCACATGAACTTTAATGGCATCTTAGTCCATAGGATTCAATAATGAGTTGGCCCACCCTTTGCAGCTAGAGCAACTTCAGCTCTTCTGGGAGGGCTGTCCACAAGGTTTAGGAGAGCGTCTATGGGAATGTTTGACCATTCTTCCAAAACCGCATTTGTGAGGTCAGGCACTGATGACAAGAAGGCCTGGCTCGCAGTACCTGCTCTAAGTCATCCCAAAGGTGTTCTATCGAGCTGAGGTCAGGCCAGTCAAGTTCCCCCACCCCAAACTCACTTATCCATATCTTTATGGACCTTGCTTTGTGCACTGGTGCGCAGTCATGTTGGAACAGGAAGGGACCATCCCCAAACTATTCCCACAAAGTTTGGAGCATGAAATTTTCCAAAATGTCTTGGTATGCGGGCACTTTAAGAGTTCCCTTCACTGGAACAAAGTGGATAAGCCCAACTCCTGAAAAACAACCCTACACCATAATCCCCTCTCCACCATACTTTACACTTGGCACAATGCAGTCAGGCAAATACCATTTTCCTAGCAACTGCCCAACCCAAACACATACATCGGATTGCCAAACAGAGTGATTCATCACTCCAGAGAACACATCTCCACTACTCTAAAGTCCAGTGGTGGAGTGCTGTACACCACTGCACCTGATGCTTTGCACTTGGTGATGTAAGACTTAGATGCAGCTGCTTGGCCATGGAAACCCATTCCATGAAGCCCTCTATGCACTGCTGTTGTGCTAATCTGAAGGCCACATGAAGTTTGGAGATACAGGTTCTCAAAATAACCCCACCCCTCACTGCCACCCCTTGACACCCCCTGTCACCGCCCGCCCGCTGCTGCCACCCATATTTTATAAAACAGCTGGGGTATATATTGTGTTTTTTTTAATTATTAAAGTGTATTTGTTTCCCCAAAAAATTGCATTTGAAAAATATATTAATTTTTAAAAACGGTCCATTTTGGTTTTCGGCCAAATGCATCCTGAAGTTTCTGTTTCGGCATCAGAATTTTCATTTCAGTGCACCACTAATAAATATATTCCAAATTATTCCAAATTATTATGCAAATTCTATTTAAGTGTCACAAAGATTAAATATTTTGTTTTTCAGTTTAACTCATGGATGGCAGTGTGTGTCAGGGCTCTTTTGATCACTGAAAACAATCTCGGACACCTGTGATAATTACATTGGGCGGTGAGCCCAATTTAGGGAAAAACTACTAAAGGAGGGTGTTCCACATTAATAAGCAGAGCACCATTTTCAAGCAATATGGGGAAGAAAAAGGATCTCTTTGCTGCCGAAAAGAGTGAAATAGTTCAATGCCTTGGACGAGGTATGAAAACATTAGATATTTCAGGAAAAATTAGGCGTGATCATCGCACTATTAAGAGATTTGTGGCCGATTCAGAGCACAGACGGGTTGGTGCAGATAAAGGCACATTGAGGAAGATTTCTGCCAGATCCATGCATCGGATCAAGAGAGCAGCTGCTAAAATACCATTACATAGCAGCAAACAAATATTTGAAGCTGCTGGTGCCTCTGGAGTCCCACAAACATCAAGGTGTAGAGTCCTCCAGAATCTTGCAACTGTGCATAAACCTTCTATTCGGCCACCAATAACCAATGCTCACAAGCAGAAACGGCTGCATTGGGCAGAAAAATTCATGAAGACTAATTTTCAAACAGTTCTGTTCACTGATGAGTGCCGTGCACCCTGAATGGTCCAGATGGATAGAGTAGTGGATGGTTGGTGGACGGTCACCCTGTTCCAACAAGGCTGCGACGTCAGCAAGGCGGTGGTGGAGTCATGTTTTGGGCCGGAATCATGGGAACAGAGCTGGTCGGCTCCTTTAGGGTCCCCGAAGGTGTAAAGATGACCTTTGCAAAGTATGTGGAGTTTATGACTGACCACTTTCTTCCCTGGTACAGAAGTAAACTATGCTTTCCGTAATAAAATCATCTTCATGCATGACAATGCACCATCTCATGCTGCAAAGAATACCTCTGCATCAATGGCTGCTATGGGGATAAAAGGAGAAAAAGTCACGGTGTGGCCTCCATCCTCCCCTAACCTCAATCCTATTGAGAACCTTTGGAGCATCCTCAAGCAAAAGATCTATGAGGGTGGGAGGCAGTTTACATCCAAACAGCAGCTCTGGGAGGCTATTCTGACATCTTGCAAACAAATTCAAGCAGAAACTGTCCAAAAACTCACAATTTCAATGGATGCAAGACTTGTGAAGCTGCTATCAAATAAGGGGTCCTATGTTAAAATGTTTAAAAAGTTAAAATGTTGTTAAAAGTTTGATTGAAATAGCTTTTGATTTCAGTAAATATGCTGCAAACACAACAAATGACAATTTTCAATTCTTTACAACCTATAAAGTGTTTTGAAACTTACTGTGCGTAATAATTTGGAACAGTGCATTGTAAGTGTTTTATGTTTAATAAAAATCCTGTTATCATTAGGAGGTTTGTTCAATAAAATGTGAATTGTACTCTTAATAGTTGATAACATGAGAATCATGCTGACTGTTATTTACATCAATTATTTAGGTAAATGAGAAACATATCATTTGCATAATAATTTGGAACATGGTGTGTGTATATATGTATATATATATATATATATATCTTATGCATTAGTCCCTGTATCTGAACATACTTGTTGCAATCTATTTCCTCCACAGAAATGCTCCCTTTGCATGAAATGCCATTATGAATGGGCAATTTCCAGGTCCTAGATACCATATGTATCTGTGCTTTATCAGTAAAGATGTAAAGAAAACAAGACAACTTTTTTGCAATCACTTCTACCTAATTTTGTCACTCTACCTTGTCACTCACATACAACAAAAACATTTATATTGTAAAGCAACCAGTAATTGTGCATGGCCACATTTGGAGGAAACCTATGTGGGCTGTCTTTCTGATGCTAGGTGCCTGACTGCCACAATGACCTTCTAGTTTCAATACATTCTAAATTACTGGCTAAGGAAAAGCATGCAATCGGAGTTATGGTGTTCTACATAATTTTTCTAGGTTGATAAATCAGAAAGTTCTGAAAACAGAGGATTAACATGGCAAGCAGACAGTTAGCATTTCGATATGTGATTTATAGCCTGCCAAAACCAATTGGAATATAAAGTGGTAACAGAAACAGGATCACTGTCCATCCAAGCTTTTAACATGTCCTAACAATTTTTTTTTAAGTGTCAATTTGCACACTATATTTCTTTATCTATTTTTTTCATAACCTATATAGTGTTATGAGCTACTGTCTTTACTAACATCACAGATTACATACTTAAGTCGGTTTTATGTTAACCTACCATGTTGATTTTGGATTGTGGGAAGAGACCTAAGTACCTGTAGAATGTCCCAGCAAGAGGACACATTGGACATACTGTGGAGATGGCAGACTTGGTGTTCATTGGAAACAAATTTCCAGCAATGCAAGGACTCACTTAAATATATTAAGCTACTTTTCATGTTTGTTGCTCATTTTAGTTTTTTCTTTGCTATTTTGTAATGTGTTTTAATTGTAAGCATTTTCTGCGGACTGAGCTGCACGTTCTGTAGTGTAATGCCTGGTACACATTATGAGTAGCTGCGGAGCTCTGTGTACTGACTATGTGATAGTACAGCAATCTCCCCGTTGAGCTCTTGTGTTCTAATAGGGGAACTGGCCCCTGCCAGAAAACACCGGTCAGCGCTTGCAGTTCGGACGGTGTCTTTTGGACAGTCTGCTGTACACATGGGCCAAATGACGACCGGTTTCTGTTGACCCAACCTATATTTGACCTGTGTGTACCAGGCATAATAGAAATTTTGTCTCTATTTAGAGTGGGGTTATTGTCTCTATTAAAGATTATTATCTACTTTTTTGAAATTGGAGCAATGAATAGCCTGTGCTTTGTTATAACAAAATCATCTTTTTGTTGACCCTTTCAGACATAATTTAAATCACTTTAGTCCTCCACTCCATTTTGGCACAAACACAGAACTATACAGAGATAGAGATCATAATATTCTGTAATATTTCACATTCCAAGCTTTGTTTTGTTCTGTATTACATGAGTGGTTGTCTGACTAAACATAATGCACGTGTCTAGGAAACGCCTGTCTTCACTTATGGTCTTGTTTGCACGGCACCTTTGTTATATAACAATACAGATAGATATCATGTAGTAAAGGTAAAATACTGAGCAACGTTTAGTTCATTTATGTTTCAAGTATCTAAAATCATTAAGTATATTTTGAAATTCAGGGAGCATAATTCCATAGAGTCTTTTATTTATTAATGTCAGTGGCAACATTGGGAGCTAGTCTGGTTCTGTTGTATTATGCAGTGCTGCCAATCTAAGATGTTGCTGGTACATCATGAATAAATATATACCCAATATATATATATATATATGTGTGTGTTTCTTATTTATATGCATCCCAGTAATATGGGGAAGCCAACTCAGTGGTACATGAGGCCCCCTGTCCCCTAAAACCTGCTGAGCATCAAATCTGGCCACCCGCACAGTAGAGGGAATGATGAAATACATGTGTGTATCAATGTAGCAGCAGTAGTTACAGTGCTAAACCTTTTAAGTACCATGGACAGTGCCATGAGTTATTTCCACAGCTACACAGCATCTTACATAGCATCCCCGCACAAAAACATTGTCAACTGCAACATGCAATTGCAATGTTTATGGCCTTATAGAAAGTAGATGCCTTCATCCACATAATCTGTGAAATGCCTAAAAAAAAAGTATAGATTCCTACTAGTTCTTGTCTTCCACTAGATGGCATCAGCAACTCAAGCCTAATTTAGATGGTCCTTTATATAAATCTTTAAAACAAGATATATTTTTCTGATGAAAACCCTTAAAGATATGTAGGCACAAATATTGTTCTATACAGAGTACTATGTAGCACAGGTACCAAATCATCTGTGATTAATTAGATGTAGCTTGTATAGTGGAATGCAATGCATTAATGAAGCACTGCATGGGAAATAGCTAGTACTATTTAATAGTTAATGCTTTTTTACATTGCTTTTGTAAGAGAATATGCTCATTAGGGGTATAAAACATTACATTTCCCTATGCAAGCGGATACTAGTGGTATCAGCAGCCTGGTTTGTAATAGATAGTAGTTATTATCTCTAACTTTATGAAAAGACAGTCCTGCAGTACATTCAAACCTTTCAAGCAACACTAGCTTTACCATTGTACACATCAGAACCAAACATCAAATTCTTATCAAAGTAAACTTTGGGGGAGATTTACTAAAACTAGAGCACATAAAATCTGGTGCAGCTCTGAGAACAAACCAATCACCTTCTAGGTTTTATTGTCAAAGCTTAATTGAACAAGCTGAAGTTACAAACTGATTGGCTACCATGCACAGCTGCACCAGATTCTGAGTGCTCCAATTTTGGTAAATCTCCCCCTTTATTGGCTAATCAGGAATTGGCATTCATTTTTAAAAACAGAATAATTCATGGGAAAAAAAATCTCATTCCCTTTAAAAATGATGGAATCGAGACATAGCTGTTTGTTGCATTATATTTACTTCATGTACATTGAAAATAAAGACCCAAAACAAGTGTCAAGCAGTTGTTTCTCTGCACGTATTCTCTAGTGTTATTCTTCCATTTATTAAAAAATAAATCTGCTGAGTTCCCTGTTGAAGACAGAACATTCTGAAAATGTCACGGCAAGCAGAGATCAGAATGTCATAGCATTTCTGGTCATGTGCCATATTGATATTCTGTTCCTGCTACAGTAGAGTGGTTAAAGTAAACCTGTCACAAAGCTGGGCTGTTCTGCCTAAGATCAAAAATGAAATAACACATGTTGCTGTCAGTTAAATCCACTTCAAAAGATCTAGAGAAAATAGGGGTTGACTTACTAAAGGCAAATGGGTTTTGCACTTTACAGGAGAATTTTCACTTTGCAGGGCAATGTTCCCTTAGCTTAGTGAATGAGTAATGCTTTGCTGACTTCTTCAGTACTGTTTTTTTCCTTGCTCATGATTATGTATTCTTTGCAAAGTTGATTTTTTCATCATGTTAAGCTAAATGAAAACTCCCTTGCAAAGAAAATAGCCTAGTTGTCTTTAGTAAATCAGATCCATAGGCAGCTGAATCTATTCGCAAACCTCCACTTGACCTACAAAAAGGGTGATCTTGGCCTAACTAGCTCCCACGCCTGTTAGTCTTTTAATGTAATAAAGGGATTTACTGACCAGTAAAGAAGCTTGGAGGTTGTTGTAGGCCAATCTATACTTTTACACACTAATCTCATACAGGACCCTTTTTTGAATTGCATTGGATTTGCACTGCATATATGTGAACAGCCTCAATGTAAACGCCTGTTTTTTCACTTATGCAATTCCATGCTTTCTGAAACGCATCAGCAATCTCATAAGTGTGAACCAGAACTAACAGGAAAGGTCAAGATTTACATATTTCTTCCACTGCTAATGTCTTGGGATCTACTGATGGTTATGGTATGCAGTGGTGACTAATGGAAACTTTTTATCATAGGCACCATCTGAATTTTCCCAGCATTGTGATAAGCATAGTCTACTTTTCACACTAACATGAGATACATAGGGAAAGCACATTTGAATATGCTTCATCTGTTATTACAGTTAGAGCTGATCTTGTAAATATCATGTGCAGACTTCTCAAATGTATCCATTCTGATGTTCTAATCTTCAACAAGTTACCAAAGCAAAGTGGTGGTATGTTATTATAGTCACAGCAGTGGCATGTGTCAGGAACTAGAGCACTGCTATGTTATGACACATTAGAACAGTGCAATCGGTGCTGTATTGAATATGCGATGTCTTGTTAGGGTGATGTAATGTTACTGGACTGACTTTACCAGAGTGATGGCCTGCTGCTATTGTGATATGATGCCAGCAGAGCCAGTGTTTTTTTTAGTTTTTATGATAATTTTCATGCTGTACTTTAATGGGCTGTACAAAAGAGCCTTGCTATCACATACGTGTAGTTCAAATATGTGTAACTCTGTATATAAAACAGATTAACAGTTGGCTTGATTTACTGAGCTTATGCATGTATGCTTGCATATGGTCGTGTGCGGTCAACCAAATTGTACCCTCACAGTATTTACTATGCACCCATAATACAAGGGAAGCTTAGCTTCTTCTTTTCTATCTTTGGTAAGTGTGTGTTTGCTTTGCTAGTACTCCTTACAGATCACCATTTTTTTGAATGCATGAATGTATGTATTCCTAAATTGTAAGTGCTACATTACTGATCACAGTTTTCTACCACTAATTCCGCTTATTTAATAAATGTAACTTACAAGGATTGCATGCATTTGTTTTTAACAGGTAAGCATGTATTGCCTTTATAACAGGTTAAAAAATGTCTCTTTCTCCCTCTTTCTCTCACTTTCTCTCATGTTCTTGAAAAATGGTAGAGCATGTCTTTGCCACTTCTGCTGTTATTCACACTGTGCATCCAACATATTACATGGGTATTGTCTTTTTCATTATTACTATTTATTAGAGACTCAAGCTGTGTGTTGATTCCCAGTAGATGTCCTGCTGTTGCATGCAGTATGTAAATGTTTCGAATTATAGGTTGTGAGATTTTGTATAAAGGATCAGTGTGAGCTCCTGAAGTATTTTTTCCACCCAGACAGATTATTGTAACGCACAAAATGTAATTCGCATAATAAAATGTTTAAAAACAACTTTCTAAGATATTAAATAACAATGTTCCCCTACATCTAAGAGGGTATTAACTGCATTCTGGTTGTCCTTATGTTCTCCTAGAAAACTGTGACCATCATTGTGCTGTGCTTCTATCAGACAAAGATTGCGCAAGTTTTCTGTAATTTTTTTTTACCTAAAAATACGCTTTTAAATGAACCATACATTCTGACACATGCTCTCCCCACACATGCCAGAATATGAACAATCATATTCTGGCCAAAACACTTCAGAGCAAATTTGAAAACCGTTAGTGGTAGGCCCGAAAATATGCCTTCTCTTCTAATATAATGCATTAAAATGAGCACATTCAATTCTTCTCATAGCTCTGGTTAAATTAGATTTTTTTCCTCAACCTGATTAAATGTGTGTAATAAATACCGATACACTGGTATCTGAATTTAAAGGGCATTTATATGAAAATGCATCTAAAAGTTGTTGAAGTAGTTCAAGAATACACTACTACATAGGGAAGTACAGGAAATAGCTTGATCAATTTGCAATGCTAGCAACGGTGGTATGTAATGATATTAAGCTGAAATGGAATATTATTTACTGTGTTTTTTATTTGACCATTCTGCAAGGTCTTCTTTTACATAGTTAGCGCTATATAAGGTAAATTTTCTCATACAAGACATGAAAACTAACATATACTTCTTTAAAAACTGTGATCAGTGACTAAATGATTGGGTATATTTTCTACCATAAAAGCCCATTAAAACATGGAAGATTATACTTGTATAGATTTAATCTATATACATTTATAGACTATTATAGTATACACTGTTTTTTTTATCTTTTTAGGCGTTGACATTTTAAAGTCATATTACAAAAAAGTGAGCATTTACAAAGACAACTTGGAGTAAAGTACAATTGCATCCATAAAAAGCTTTGTGCCAATTGACTAGGAAAAGTAAACTCTGCGCAAACAGAATCATTAAGAACTGCTGGCATAGAATCAGGCAGCTTGGGAGCTACAAAGTCATTGGTTAGCAGGGTGTACTCCTCGTTATTGCCTGCTTCTAGCGTGTACTTGGGATACAGGAGGGAGATTTGTGACATACATCTCAGCGAGCCCGCAAGTCCTCCTGACATCCCAAGCGCAAACCACAAGTTTTTAAAGTAGAGTACAAAGGAGCAACTGCCTGGTTGCTAATGACTCTGGGTTCCACTGGCTGATCATATTTCCAAACTTTCAGTTCTGTCCCTTCAGGTTTCTTACCAATTCTGCCTAGACAGCGTTTTATTTATATTATTATATTACATATATATATATACATATATATATATATATATATATATATATTACACATCTTTTCATTTCAGAACTGCATACATTTTAAATCTACTCAAGAGCTAATTTTGATCTAGAGCAGTGCTAATTTTGATAGCAGAAAGGTGGAATTCTCTAAAGCTATGAACTGATCTCACAATTGTCTCAACTGATTACACGCATCTTCAGCTCTTTTCTGAAGAGCAGAATTATCCTAGGTGTTTCTCCAAAGAGCAAAAAAAATGTTCAAGGGTTATATTCCAGTTCAGCTTCTATGGCGGCAGCACTTAGATCTGGCATGACATTTGCATGTAGTCCTAGATAAATAGCTTATTTTTTGGAGATAACAGCAAATATTCTGCTAAATTGGATACATTTGTTAATAAATCTCTGATCACATCAACTCATTAAACAAGTCACTGTACTGTTGTGTTGTTTTGACAAATGAATAGTGAACCTTTATGGGAAATTTATATTTGTGGAGTCAACTGTTTTCAATCCATTTGACTATGGCTTATCTCCAGAAATTGAGCATCGAGTAGCTGTGCATGTGTCCAGTGTAGAAATTAGTATACATTTTAATTTTTTTTCTCACTTGATGCTCAGCTCAGCCAGTCAGGATCAAGAATATCACTGTTGCGGAAACATCTGCTACTATTCTGTGGAATTTTGAGAATCCAGAAGTGAAGCTCTTTGTTAAATATGTAGAACAGAGTAAGGTCCAGTTTTCTTAAAAAAAAAAAAAGAAATTGCATGTATTTAGGTTTACGTCCATAAGGGGTTGGGCTTTAAAGAGAATCTGTCGTCTATGATGAATACCTTTTTTTGCTGAGCCTATTGGATTAATGTAGCAAGGTGATAAATTCACTCTGGATGCTGCTGTGTTGCATAATTCTCTTCATCATCCAGGCACTCCATGCATTTTCTGTCAGGTTAAGATGCTGCTATCTGCTAAGAGATTTAAATAAAATATGCCACAACTTATTACTCAGCAATGTCAGAATTTTAAAAAGAAAACAACTATCTATAATCTTGCCTCATATTTGACAGATTCACTATAAAGCTAGTGATTATAATTATGTATATTCCTTTTAAAGTAGAACTATGGGCAGCACTTTTTTTTTTTGGATAGAGTACAGAAGGATTATAACTCCTGACAGATTTTTTTTGCAGGGCCAACAACCTGCAAATTAAGGGGATTCCGTGGGGACCACTGGGTCACCAGGACTAGTGTCTCCATTGGAAGATTTCCCCTTTTATTCATTTTCTGGGGACACCCCAAAATATGGGATTTTATTTTACTTTCATTTTCAATGTTAGTGGTAAACAGGAAAAATAGAGAGGGTGAATCTCCTTTACAAGGGCACAGACAGCAATAAAAACTTACAGGTGTTCTAATCCCTCTCCACTCTATCCAAAATGATAAAAAATGCTTTTAGTTATACTTTAAAACCAGGGTGGGAACATTGTTACTTTACTGACTGGGCACGTTTATCATGAAATAAGTAATAGAAAATTAATTATGTAGTGTGTGGCCTCGTGCATTATTAATTTCCCAAATCAAAAAATGACTTGAGTGCTCTGTAAACTAAACCTCTATGATAAGGAGGCAAAATCTGTACTTTAAAATTTAGAGCAGTTGTAGACAATGACTGTGAACAGAATGAAACTTTCAAAGAATTGTGATTTAATATAACATTTTGTTAGACTTTAGAGCAGAGGTAGGCAACCTTTGGCACTAGTGGCACGTGACAGCATCAAGGACTGCACCCAAGGGGAGTCCTGGGAGACCCACCTCCCAAACAATAAATCTGGTAAGCAGCTGCATACAGAAGAAGCACTGCGGCTGGTGCCTGCCGCCCTCTATTCCTGCTGGTGTCGGTTCCTGCATTGCTTTCTTCACACTGAAGCTATGTCGAGTTGGATTCCCCGGGCTGCTTGTTCTAATTTTGGAAGGGTAGTTATATTCAGTATTTTTTCTCCTCTGTGGTACAGCACTCTTTTAGCCTGAGCCGGCTCATGGCCAGGCTTTTACTATCAGTGTACCTGCCCTCCCTCTGAACATTTCTCTCCCCCAGCATCCATGTTCCTGGCTCAGCCTGGAGGGAATATAGCCAGAGAGATTTATCTTCAAATAGCATTCATTAAGTGGTCAGAGGTTTGTAGGTGCCGGAATGGAGGTGATCTGAGCTGTGAAGGTGCTGAATTTGGAGTGAATTGAAGTGTGAAGGTGCAGTAATTGTGGTGATATGAGGTGGGAAAATGCAGGAATCGGGACTAATCTAAAGCCTGAAGGAACAGGAATTGGATCTGATCTAGGCTGTAAAAATGCAGAAATTTGGGTGATCTGAGGTGTGAAGGTGCAGGAATTGAGGCTGATTAGAGGCTGGGAGATGCAGGAATTGGGGCTGATCTGGGGTGTGAAGGTGCAGGAATTTTGGTAAGCTGAAGGGTGAAGGTGCAGGAATTGGGGTGAGCTGAAGGGTGAAGGTGCAGCAATTGGGGTGATATAAGCTGTAAGGGTGCAGGAATTGGATATGATCACAAGTGTAAAGATGTAGGTATTTGTATGATCTGAGGTGCAGGAATTCGAGCTAATCTGAGGTGTGAAGGTGCAGGAATTGGGACTGACCTGAGGTGTGAAGGTGCAGAAATTGAGACTGACCTGAGGTGTGAAGGTGCAGAAATTGAGACTGACCTGAGGTGTGAAGGTGCAGAAATTGAGACTGACCTGAGGTGTGAAGGTGCAGAAATTGAGACTGACCTGAGGTGTGAAGGTGCAGAAATTGAGACTGACCTGAGGTGTGAAGGTGCAGAAATTGAGACTGACCTGAGATGTGAAAGTGCAGAAATTGAGACTGACCTGAGGTGTGAAGGTGCAGAAATTGAGACTGACCTAAGATGTGAAAGTGCAGAAATTGGGACTGACCTGAGGTGTGAAGGTGCAGAAATTGAGACTGACCTGAGGTGTGAAGGTGCAGAAATTGGGACTGACCTGATGTGTGAAAATGCAAAAAATTTGATCAGAGTTCTGGGGGTTCAGGAATTGGGGCTGATCAGAGGTGTGAAGGCACAAGAATCTCACTGTGGACTGGGGTGTGAAGTTCCATTAATTGGGCTGAGCTAAGATGCAAGAATTGGGACTGATCTGGTTTGTGAAATTACAGGAATTAGGGGGGGTCTGACGGGTGAAGGTATGAGTTAAGAAGGAATTGGGCTGATCTGAGGCCTGAAGGAATTGGGGCTGATCTGAGGCCTGAAGAAATAGGAATTGGTGCTGTCTGGGGTGTGAAAGTGCAGAAACTGGAGCTGATCTGAGGCCTGAAGAAACATGAATTGGGACTTATCTGGGGTGCAAAAGTGCAGGATTTGGGGTGATTGGAGGTGTGAAGGTGCAGGAATTGGGCTAATCTGAGGTGTGAAGTTGCAAGTATTGGGGTGATCTGAGGGGTAAAGGTGCAGTAATTGGTGTGAACCGAAGTGTGAAGGTGCAGGAATGAGAGCTGATTTAAGGTCTGAAGGTGCAGAGATTGGGTTTGATCTGAGAGAACTTTATTAGGGTTACCACTATCACCATATTCCTTTCAACCTTACCATAGTTACCCCTTTTCCAGAACAAATGTTCTGTGAGGTAAGTTACCATTTACCATCCTTGAAAGCTCAATATTTTCTTACTATTATTCAAATAGTTTACAGCATTTACTGTATAAAAATTCATTTTTCGTGATTGAGAGTATAAAGTTGACATTTTTTATATACTGTAACTGGCACTCTAAATTTCTTCTAAAACATTTTTCAGCACACCATGCTCAAAAGGTTGCCTACCCCTGCTTTAGAGTGAGGTCTTTGGTATATTGGTAGGGCCACATTGGGGTTTATTTACTAAAGCTGGAGAGTGCAAAATCAGGCTCACTTCTGCATAGAAACCAATCAGCTTTTAATCTCAGTTTACTCAATTAAGCTTTGGCAATAAAACCTGGAAGCTGATTGGTTTCTATGCAGAAGTGAGCCAGATTTTGCACTCTCCAGCTTTAGTAAATAAACCCTGTTATGCCTGTCACATATGTGGGACACTGATGATATTATCCTTAGAGAAAATATAATTCTGCCACGTTTTTACAAATAACAAATGAGACATTCTCGGTGACATACATATACATGCTCTTCATTCGTAATTCCCCCCATTCTTTAACAATTATACACCCTTTTTGCAAGATTCCACAATATAATCATAAATAATGTAGTGACATTTAAATATAGATTTTTCCTAAATAATATAGTATGTTTAACCTTTCTCTTATCATTGCAAGTGCTTCTATGTTTGACAGTTTCCCATTCTTTATACACTACATATATTGCTAAATTGTAAAGGAGTTATCTTCATATTAAATGTATATCAGTATCAATTCTCTTAAGAGATCATTTATTTTGTACCCTCTGCACATTACTGACTGAACATCATGAGATATAGATTGGGCCATGTTCACCCCATGGATCAGGACAATTTGTTTCTATTACAGTTGCAAAGACATCACAGTTCGGTGCTTGCTACTTTTTTCCCAGAACACTGACTACAATCACTATTATTGATTGTGATGTTAAGTTACTAAGAGACCTGTAATTTGTTGTGATGAGAGATGTTTAAACAGTTTTTATTCAGCCCTCTGCAAAACATATTTCGATATTTTGGTCTCACTTCATGAAGCTTCAACCCAAGGATCTTTATTTTAACCATGTTACTATAATTTTCAAATCTTAATGGACTCAGCTGAAAGTAACTCACTTTTTAAATTGAGATTTTATCCTAATTTTTTAGCTTGTGAATTGAGCATTTATGTCTCTTTTATGTTGATGACCCAGCAGTAAACATGTTTTAAATCTACACATTGCATAGACTGATCCAGTGGCCCTGCTGTATGATGATGTGGGGTCACTCTTACTTTAAATAGGGTATGAGAATCACTTTGAAGCCCTTCTACACCTGCAAATATCTGTAACACTTGACTTGATCAAATCACTCTCAGTAAATATTAAATATTGTTTGTTCTAGCTGCAACATCGTATTTGGAATCTAAAATGCTTAAAATTATACTCCATAATATTTAATGGAGTTGCACAGTCTTCCTCTCCAGTAATATTCCAATACTCCAATTATTGGCAGGGACTGGTAACAAAGTATTCAAACATAAGGCAGCCAAATTTGGATTTCTTTGATAGATGCACAGAGGCCACTTTTATTAGTCTTGTTGTATTAGTGCAGAAAAATGACCATGTGACTCTATTTAGACAATTTCATTGACCAAATATGGCCATGTGGCCATATTAGGTCAATAATGTCACCTGCAAGGCTCAAACAATAAGAAATATATATTTAATTAAATAATTACAATACCTAATTTGTACACAGGGCAGGAAAATGTGTGCTCACAATTAAAGAATGAGCTAAGATTGGGGTTTAACTCAGTCAATGTCATTAACCAAAAATGGTCTTGTGGCCATATTAGGTCAATGATTTCACCAGCAACCCTGTTCCTTTTGTTTTCATTGACTGTGGGGCAAGGAATTTCAAGTCCACAGTTGACTGGAAAAGCGGTCTTCTGTGACAGTACCTTGTGGGTTCAAGCTGAACTGAGTTTGAGGATTCAAGGATTCAATTTGACATTCTCTAAGCTAAAAATCTGGGCCTGCCAGCATAAATTTGTCCTGCCCCTTTTCAATTTTTTTTTCCAAATTAAAACTAGATGTCTACATTTGTAAGGCCAAGAATGTACATCCTTTCAATACTGTCAACATTTTAAAAACTGCAGATTCAAGATTTGCTATGGGGAAAGCTAGCTAGACATTGCATGCTTTCTATACAAAACCCTGTCCAGCTTTGGTATGCATATTATTCTACTACAGTCAGAAGCGCCTAGACTTTCATTTGGACCGTTCAATGAGTGTTTCCTGTGTTGTCCTGAAACTCTTCTAGGCAAAGAAGACTGGAAAGAGGAATCTGTAAATAGTACTCGGAGTGCTTTGGTAATAAAAGGTTTATCTCCTGGAACATCATATAGAGTCCGAGTTTATTATGATGATCACAATGAACCGTATGCAGAAGACACATTTCAGACAGGTCCAGGTGAGGCATCTCTGCAGTGACTCCTGTGCCTCACATAAGCTTATCTATATTCCTGCATGCTTTCAAGAAAAAATATGTATCAATTCAAACATTTTACAAGCAACAAAAGAGAAATGTCAGCAGCCAATCAATCTGAGCAATAAGAAGTGGAAGACACCTGTGGAAATGTGCTTCCAACAAATACAACTCATAGAAATGTATTATCTAAGAGTCGATAGAGAAATACGTGTGATTCTTTTCCTGCTGACATAACCATTTGGCATGTGAATGTGTGTTTGTGTGGTTAAAGCAGAAGAAGAATGAATTGTGTCTTTTTGCAGGTTAAATGAATGCATGCTAAGGCTCAAAGCTGTTCATTGTTTAGGTATAGTGCTGTTAAATAGTTGGACCCAATTAATGGATGGAATCTGTGACAAAGCTCATTGTAGTTCATTTAACTTTTATTGTTGTCCTTGTATTGTCTGGTACTAGTTATTTAAAAGAATATCAGGTTACTATGTGTCTTTTAATTAGAATTTTTCATAAAATGAAATAAAATGGTATCTAGTTCAATAGGATATTGATGTAATGCTTGCCACATTGCGGGTGATTAGTTTCATAAAAAGATTGCTCATTGATAATAAGGGCTTTCTGTATTATGAAAATCCTAAACTTCTAAATTATACACACAACAGTGCCAACATGTATCGAAATGATGCTATCAAGTACAGGAAATACTGACAGTGGATGCACACGTATAATGTGTGTGACCATCAGATTATTTTCTAATAGAAATATACAGTTCATGTGAAGGAACGTGGCCAGAAAGTTCCAGTTCCATGGATTTGTCTAGTGACACTGGTCTTTTGCTAGGATTGCTTTACTAAAACTAAAGTGCCTTTACTAAGAACACGCCACTGAAAAATATATATATTGTCTTGCTTTTTGTCTTACCTATAAAATACATCCACATCTGTTTAAGCATTTAAACAAATAATTTTGCATATTACCATCAATACTTGCAGCATACAGTATTGATCTGTTATTTAATCATTCTCAGTAAATTAATTGGTTTTATTTCTCAGAATGCCTTTCTTAATAAATATAGTAGGATACTACAACATTGTGTCATAAATACTCATCTGAATATTATTTCTTTGGAAAATGTCATATGAAATAGCTGACTGCTTTACAGCTCATGCACATGGGTTCATTCACCCTTATAGCGTAAAGTCATTGGTGTATTTGGTGCCCAGGATCCCCTGGTGTAGGTGTTGTTATGAAGGTATGCTAGTTGCGTACAGAGGTGAATGCATACATATGTAAGGATCTGAAAATGCACAGTACATGTGCCCATGTGCATGAGCCCATATAGTAAACTATGTAGATAGACCTTATTCCTTTTTAGGATTACTAAAGAGTAAGTCAGTTGTGTGTGGGTAATACTGATTTGATCTAAATTGATATATTCATTATTTGAAAAATATTATCCTCTGAAACTTCCACATACAGTACTTATTTATGAATGTTTTTGCTAACTCAAGTTTAATGCTTCAGGAAATCTAACGTTATCCCATGTGCATTGTTTGCATTACAGCATTCAGGTATTTATAATTACAAAAACTGCCCTAAAACTCCCTTCACCCAATTTAATAATTTAAGCCAGTCAGCGTTTGACCTACTTTGTTCATGCACAAATTACATAAGTGGTCTGGTATGTCTGCGACTTGAAGTATTTTAATTTTTGCAAGTGCATCTTACTAGTTGGGTCACTTGGAATGTAAAAAAGAAAAAATTGCCATTCTCTTTCCTTTTTAATTTAGTAGGTTTGGAACAAATGATGAAGAAACACACTGAGCTTTTCTTGTGTATCTAAGAACACGTAAAAAATTTCTAAAGGGCATGTTTGAGGTTTAATTATACAGCACATGTGCACATTGTCTATACTTGAAATACATTTTGTAATGCATGAAACACACAGACAGAATTCTAGTGACCTGTGGTGTTAGTAAGAGGGCTGTTCCCATATGTGTGCTGTGTTTTTGGAGATTTTTTGATGATGCAGTTTGACTGGTCTTTTTAAAATGTATCTCTAATATTGGTTGTAAAGTATAAGTGTATATCCTGCACCTAACTATCTCATTATATTCTGCAGTCATGGCAAGTCGGCATGTTGACATTGCAACACAGGGATGGTTTATTGGCCTCATGTGTGCGGTAGCTCTCCTGATATTAGTTTTATTGATTGTTTGTTTCATCCGGAGAAACAAAGGAGGAAAGTACCCAGGTAAGGATTGCATTCAACAGTTCTGTTTGTTAAAGCTGAACCCCAAACAGCTATGGAAAACACACCTATAAATGTAGTTGCGTATTTATATTAAAACTCTAATGAACTGTATTTTAAAGGCAATTAGTATAAATTAATTTGACTTGATGTCAGCCTCTAATTTTCCCCTTTACAGCAGCACTAAGTCTAGGAGAGGGTACTGCAGTTGTCCAGGCTGTGTTTAGTTGTTCTGTTGCCATATGTGCTGAAAAGAATATGCTGACAGGAGGCGTTCACTTTTCCGGCACAGGCTGGGGTGGGACGCAACTAAGCTTGTCACTAATATACAGCAGGAAAGTATCTGGTCACTGATCTGTGTGGCAGAGCTATGTAAATATCAGGACTGGCTGGACAGAAATACAAATCCTCCCATGGAATTCGTTTTAAGAAAGCAGCATGAATATAACTCCATGGCAGAAGTAGCAATGAGGGATTCCATGTCTTTCACTGCAGTTAATATCCTCTATGCTATGATGTGTGTGTACCCACTGCTTCCATAGAAAATAACTAACACTGTATGTGATGTCAGTTTATCTATTATAAATCATGTGAGAAAGAATAACAAGACATGTTCCATTTTTTTTATGTTGAAACTCCGCCTATCCCTTGGGTAACCAGTTACTACTAGGCTTTTCCAAGATTCCTACATTTTTAGAAATGTACATACCAAGGCTGGCCATACATTATACAATTTTCTTGAGACTTTTGATTTAGATTTACCAAAAACCATATAATAGGTTTAATAATACACTTTCAATTGTATCCAATTAGGCAGGCTCTTGCACTACATAGTTGAAGGTAAACCTAAAGGAAATTAGGCAAAAATTGGACAGAAAATTGTATAGTGTATGGCCAACCTAAGTCTGAGCCTGACTTTTCAGATGACAGAGGTCCTCTAAAGTCTCTTAGTTGCTGTGCTATCAGCTGCCTCACTTCACACTTTACTAATGCCTGGTTACACACCATTATTTTTTTCTTTTATGCTCAGCCCAGCAGGCTGAACAAAAAAGCTGAGGAGCTCACTGTACTAACTATGCAATGTTAGTACAATGAACTCCCTGCTGATCTATTGTGTTCTGACAGGGGGACTGCCACACACCCCCATGGCCATCCTACAGAAGCTGGACTTTTGTCTGGCTTCTGCCAGACAGGCTGCTGTACACACAAGCCGGTGTACCAGGCTTAAAGTATGAAGTGAGGTGAAGTAACCCATGTTCACGTCAGACATCCAGTCTTAGATTAATCTTAGACTTATGTATAAAACCTTTTTCAAAAAATGGTCACTAGGTGCTCCAGTGGGGGGTGTCTGGACTTGGGTTTTATTTACCCCCTTCCTTTCCCAAAACCTAACCCTACCCGAGCAACTAATTTTCAACCCCTAAGTCTTGAGCAGCACACGTACGTAAACTAACTTGTACGCTAAGCCCTGCCACTTAAAATGGAACTAAATTTCCACTGTAAAAAACAGTGAGCAGTCAGGCTTTTATTGCAGAAGAGACATGCAATGTCTCTTCTGCAATAAAAATGCTCCTGCTTGCCTGCTCACTGCCTTTTCCATTGTTGTAAACTGAGCTGAGCATTTGCAGTTCAGTTTACAGTGTTGTACCAGTCTCTGAGTGCTGGGATGACAGGCTCTTGCACATGCAACGGAGTGATTTCATCCCACTCTGGCCAGTGAAGAGCTCCAAAG
Source organism: Staurois parvus (assembly GCF_062004578.1). Taxonomy (NCBI): domain Eukaryota; kingdom Metazoa; phylum Chordata; class Amphibia; order Anura; family Ranidae; genus Staurois; species Staurois parvus. Next base: position 3,662,334 of record NW_028317943.1, read on the forward strand.
ACTGGCACTCAGAAGAAGGTGCTGGAGCTGCCGAACTGAATCCTCACACTTGAAAGGAAAAGCTACCAACATCTAAACTTAGTGGTCCACCTGAGCATCCTTTCTTACAAGTGTGGTCAGAAGTATAAGTTTTAAATCCTGATCCAGAGTGGTCCATATGTAGGGGCAGATCTTGGCTCTTGCCCAGCCTCAACAAATAACACAATATGGAAAAAGAGCAAATTGTACACTGTGTTTTAACCAAAAACATATGTTCTTTTATTCCAAATCCACACAGACTATAAAGTGTTCTTTGGCACAGTGTGAGTACAGCTGGAAATTCATCAGTACTTTAAAGGAAAGTAAGATGTAGTGTGCAATCTTTTCATTTCTTCATTTAGATGTGGTCAGAAGCAACTTCATTTGCAAGAAAGAAACTTGACCAAGGAGGGTACAGGCTGTGGTGTCACAAACATGCTGATACCTGCAAGAAATGTAAATACTGTCATCTGCCCCTTTCCGACAAGATCACACTGGTGATTTTGCAGAATCCCCAAATTACTACTACTATTATTAATTCCCAAAACTACCACTTTCCCTAAAGGAAGGCACTCCCTTGTTAACTGAAATGCAAGGCAAGGGAGCAGTGATATAGGCACACTTTACTGGTTTGGGCAATAAGTGAATGATTCCATAGCAGAAGGTGAGTTGAGTCCTAGTGTGACATACAGGTGAAACTCAAAAAATTAGAATATCGTGCAAAAGTTCCTTTATTTCGGTAATGCAACTTAAAAGGTGAAATTAATATATGAGATAGACTCATTACATGCAAAGCAAGATAGTCCAAGCCATGATTTGTCATAATTGTGATGATTATGGTTTACAGCTCATGAAAACCCCAAATCCACAATCTCAGAAAATTAGAATATTACATGTAATCAATAAAACAAGGATTGTACATAGAACAATATCGGACCTCTGAAAAGTATAAGCATGCATATGTACTCAGTACTTGGTTTGGGCACCTATTGCAGCAATTACTGCCTCAATGCGGCGTGGCATGGAAGCTATCAGCCTGTAGCACTGCTGAAGTGTTATGGAAGACCAGGATGCTTCAATAGTGGCCTTCAGCTCTTCTGCATTGTTCGGTCTCATGTCTCTCATCTTTCTCTTGGCAATGCCCCATAGATTCTCTATGGGGTTCAGGTCAGGTGAGGTTGGTTTGCTGGCCAATCAAGCACAGTAATCCCACGATCATTGAACCAGGTTTTGGTGCTTTTGGCAGTGTGGGCAGGTGCCAAGGCCTGCTGGAAAATGAAGTCAGCATCCCCATAAAGCTTGTCTGAGGAAGGAAACATGAAGTGCTCCAAAATCTCCTGGTAGATGGCTGCGTTGACCCTGGACTTAATGAAGCACAGTGGACCAACACCAGCAGATTACATGGCTCCCCAAATCAACACAGACTGTGGAAACTTCACATGGGACTGCAAGCATCTTGCAGTGTGTGCCTCTCCATTCTTCCTCCATACTCTGGGTCTTTGGTTTCCAAATGAGATGAAAAAGTTGCTCTCATCAGAAAAGAGGACTTTGGACCACTGAGCAACAGACCAGGTCTGTTTTTCTTTAGCCCATGTAAGATGTATCTGACGTTGTTTGTTGTTCAGGAGCAGCTTGACAAGAGTAATACGACATTTGAAGCCCATGTCCAGGATCTGTCTGTGTGTGGTAGCTCTTGATGCACTGACTCCAGCCTCAGTCCACTCCTTGTGAAAGTCCACAACACATTTGAATGGCCTTTTCCTGACTATCCTCTCCAGGCTGCAGTCATCCCTGCTGCTTGTGCACCTTTTTCTTCCATGCTTTTCCCTTCCACATACCTTTCTATTAATGTGCTTTGATACAGCACTTTGGGAACATCCACCTTCTTTTGCAATTACTTTTTGAGGCTTTCCCTCCTTATGGAGGGTGTCAATGATGGTTTTCTGCACAACTGTCAGGTCATCAGTCTTTCCCATGATTGTGATTCCTACTGAACCAGACTGAGAGACCATTTAAAGGCTCAGGAACCCTTTGCAGGTGTTATGGCTTAATTAGTTGATTAGAGTGGGAAACTTTGAGCCGAGAATATTGCACCTTTTCACAATATTCTAATTTTCTGAGATTGTGGATTTGGGGTTTTCATGAGCTGTAAGCCATAATCATCACAATTATGACAAGTCATGGCTTGAACTATCTTGCTTTGCATGTAATGAGTCTATCTCATATATTAGTTTCACTTTTTAAGTTGCATTACTGAAATAAATGAACTTTTGCACAATATTCTAATTTTTTGAGTTTCACCTGTAGATGTTAGGATAGTTAAAAAGAAGTCTGCATGTAGTGAAGTCTGTATTATGGTAGAATAAAGGAGTGTCTCTCAAGTAATTCGATCTTATTGTGCTTTTGTGTTAAAGTTAAAGAAAAAGAAGATGCTCATGCAGATCCTGAAATCCAGCCTATGAAAGAAGATGATGGAACATTCGGTGAATACAGGTACAAGTCTAACTGCAAATTCTACATATTTGGTCATTTCTAAAATAAAAACAACCAGAAGCTATCAGAGATGCCTCTAGCAATTAGACAGGTTTTAATTTTCCAAAGCATCTTAGAGAAATGACAGCTTGTCTTTCAATGGCAACACTGTCACTTTTATTTGCATTTAGTTTTTTAAATGAATAAGTAAAACAATCTGCTCTCTGACTAGTAGAGGCAGTTGTCTGTTGGCAGAGGTAACATTTTTAAGTGATTTTGTTGCAAGTGCTAAGTAGAGAATAGAAGCAGAATTTTTACTTGTGTACTGTGCGCCAGTCAGTTTTGTAAATCAGCAGTTGGATTATATAGGCATGTCCAGTCACCTGTATTGCCTATGGGCAGGCATATTATAAAGGCACATTATAGGAGCAGGGAAGGATCTTCCAAACATAACCCCAGCCACACAACTGACGAACGTGTACTTCAGATAAGGCATATTTCTCAAAATTCTCTTTCTAACCGAAAGTGAGGTGAATTAAACTTGTTAAAAAAAAATACATAAAAACTACTAGAATGTCAGATGCTTTTTGTTTCATTGACTTTATGAAGGGCTGCCTTAACGATGCTAAGAACATCAGTAGGAGGCCTTTGATAAAGGTAATTGTACCTGCGTTCAATTCAATGCCTAGTTTTGTGCTAGGGAATTTGAAAAAAGAAATACATTTTCTTGCAATAACTAGATGTTTGAAGCAAGCATTCATCCCACTTGACATAATGGAGTTGATTCACACCTGAAATGTGTATACTGAGGTACATTGTTAAGGATTTCCTTCAATTGGATTGCATAACTTAATGTAGATCAGCATACCCAAAATGCAGCTTACATGACTTCTCCACAGCTCATTGGTGTAAACAGTGGGGATGGGCAAATCAACTGAGGAGTAAACCTTTTTCACAAGTATAAATACAGTATATATCAGTGGTCTCCAAACTTTCCAAAGAAATGGCCAGTTTACTATCCTTCGAGCTTCAGGGGGGCCAGCTGTGCCCAGTGAGAGTAAACAATGCCTGATCTTTTGTATTGGGGGGAGGAATTGTTATGGGAGAAAAAGTGCCAGTTGGTGTCAGTGGAAGGAATAATGCCCTATTGTTGGTGTCAGTGGAAGAAATGTTGCCCCATTGTTGGTGTCAGTGTCGGGAGTTTTTCCCCATTATTGGTATGAGTGGCAGGAATAATGTCTCAAGGGCTGGATAAGGGCAGGCAAAGGGCCACAGTTTGGAGACCACTGTTATATATTATTAATCCTGTTTGTCTACATTTTTGAATTGCATGATTCACCATGCATCAGAATATTCTGCACTCAGTAAAATCAAACATGTGCAATTCGAATCCAATCTGATATAATTATATTTTAGTGCCATGTAGTAAGTTAGGTCCAGTATCCCCTCACTTCACATTGTAGTAAATCAGACACCATGACATTGATTTACTAACGGTGAAAAGGATGTTCATTTTGAAAGGGAGTTTTCCCTTAGCTTAGTGAATGAGGTGAAGTTCTGCTGACTTCGATTATTAAATCATGTGCAATCAAAAATACAGTTTTTTTTTTTGCACATGATTGGGTACTCTTTGCAAAGTGCATTTTTTACCACATTCAATAAGCTAAGGGAAAATCCCCTTGAAAAATGCATGTTCATTTGTTATGATATTTGATTATGCTGTATCATGAGAAACATAATTTGCAATCAAGCTAACTAATTTCATGTGCACACAATGATTTCTTTTCCTTAGGTGATTTGTATTTATTTTCTTTATTTTTGCTATGGGATATATAGATTAATTGAAAGGTAGGAGCATATGTTTGTAAAATGTATACAAATCCTGACATTTATCCTATGACTTTCCTTGTTTAGAGTGATACATGTGATAGCATTTACAAATGTTTCTTATGTTCTGTAAATCTTACATAATGTTTACTCTGTCATTGAGATATCTAGTCTGTACATCTGAGTATTAACATACATAAGAAATAGTTGTCTTTCCTCTATCTCTCCTACAATGATCATGTTTATATAAGAAGAGTAATAAGAATGTATCACAAATATGCTGTAGTCATTAGAAAATCATGTGTTCGTGTTTTCTCAAGTTATGCTTCTTTTTTCTATCAGCGATGCTGAAGACCACAAACCTCTTAAAAAAGGAAGCCGAACTCCCTCAGATAGAACGGTGAAAAAAGAAGACAGTGATGACAGTTTAGTTGACTATGGGGAAGGAGTAAATGGCCAGTTTAATGAAGATGGTTCCTTTATAGGACAATACAGTGGTAAAAAAGAAAAAGAGCCCGTAGAAGGCAATGAAAGTTCAGAAGCTCCATCTCCGGTGAATGCTATGAACTCCTTTGTGTAGGGATTGCCACCTGGTCACATTCTCTTTTGCAGACTGCCATGTTCCATTCAGTGCACCCAGTTATCATTCAGTGATTATATGGAAACACTATGTAGAGGCATATTCATACATCGAACAATACAATCAAAACACAAACTGTTGTAAGTGATACTGGATGTCAGTGTGACAGTACAATGTCATCTTCTTGTTCAAAGCGTAATTGTTTTCTACAGTGTGCAGGAACTGACACAGAATCTACAATGTAGCAAGATGAAAGAAGCCTAAAGTCCTCTTTCCTTTATGAAAACTGTAAATGCATGAAATGGTACACATTTCACATACCAACTAGTGTATGTATGCCATGGTATGGTCCTTTGTTATGCAGTCCTTGCTCTGACACCTGGGTATAGAGTCCGTTTCCTTTGTCAGTATTATAGTAGTGTTACAGTGTGTAAAACTTCAATGTCTATATAGGCATTGCTGGTGAAATTGGTGAATTTATTGTATAATATATACCATGTCTTTATAAAAGACTAGAACATATATATATGATGGCTAAATAATTTAAGTATGACACTTGCATTTGCTGATGCTTACTCCAACCCAAATATAATCTCTCTGCGCCCATTATTTTATCGCCTTTAACGTATAAAGTATTACACATTGTATTTTGTACACCATGTATCAATCAGGTTATTTAGAATGAACAAATGATATGCTTTGCAATGCATTCTGGGATTTGTATTTTTCAGTCACTGAGGGGACATTGGAATGCCATGATCAGCATTATGAACCTGCAAGCATACTGTTCAGTGCCTTTATTTGATATGCATTCCATGATGCACTGCTTGGCTGGATAAAAGAGCAAAGTTTGACTAGTGAACTACAGTATTTTGATTGCCAAAAATGTAAATTGTGTAAATTATTGAAAAAAATATGATAAATGTTATACTGAAATGGAGAGTAATCTTCTGTATTGTAAATTGCTGCTGCAGATCCACTGTTTACTGGCATTTCTATGGATGGTAAAGAGTGCATAGCACAAACACTAATCACACTCCAAACTGAAAGCACAGCATACACTGAAATCCCTACATTCTTTATACATAAAACTGGAGGACACATCCACCAGTTCTTTAGAAGGTGTTCCACACAACCTTCAGCTTGTAGCAAACATGATTAAGATTCTCACAGAGCTAAATAAATGATAAGAAAATGGAATGCAAAAGAGAAAGCTGCTAACAAAGATTAGTAGAGGCGGATACCGGGCATCCGCCATGAAACCGTTACTTTGAGTAAGTCGACTTTTCCAATACTGTGGTTTAGCTTCATATGAAATTATATAACAGCCTATGGTTGAAGCAATGCTCAGTTTCATTTGCCAATAAATTGCTTTTTCATAACTTGCATCAAGTTTAATTTTAAGTAAGCTTTTGTATGTAGATATTTTGTTCAATTTGTAAATATACAGAAAGATTAGATGCTTTATGCTTCTAGATGTTACAAAGATATAAAGCAGAGGTATGTTGTAATGGGTAAGAAAAGAAAAAAAGATATAGCTTATGGAGTGCATGGTATTTTTAAGACATCTACTGAAATGCATTTATTTTGCTGTGAAAATGACATAATGAACTATTGTACTTAGCAGACTTCTTGAACTTGTGCCCGTATGTTATATTTTGCCATTCCTTCTCTTAGAAATGATAGGAATAAAGCACAAGTTTGGCAGCTGTGTACCCACACTCCTAATCTTTCCTTCACTTACTGTACAGTATGTAACCCATCCACCTTTACAGCACAACATGTTACTGTGTGTTGACCAGACCTGAAGAATTAAAAAGAATTTATACAGATCAAACATTAAAGCACAATGGCACAGAATCGTGGGATAGAAAAGCTTACCAATGGCTGTGATGGTCGTTTATCAAGGGAAAATCACTGTGACATAATTCTGTGTTGTGTCAATTTATATTGCAAAAAAATTTTAAAAAAGCCTCGACTTAGACATAGTAACTTGTCTACATTCATGAAGGAAGTATTTGTCTTCATATTGTGACCCCATTGTGCTTTATAATTGACACAAGAGAGCATGAGAATTGTGCCTTAGTCCTTGATCAATGACCTCCAGACAAGTAACACATGCTAACACAAAATGTGCATGTTCTGTTTCATCCACAGACTCTCTTGTGTAAAAATAAAAATTTTGTATGATAATAAATGTATTCCAATTTATTAACGGTATGTGTCAATAATTTCAATCTGCATTTCTTTAATGTACATTAGACATTACAGAATGGGCAATGGCGCTAAGTAATGCACAGCAAATTGACCATATTTCACTTTTGTTTTCCGTGTAGCAGGCAGACCAATAATAAAATCACTACGGGTTCCTGCATTTGCATATTTCTGCCATATATGCTTTCAGCACATGATTTATTTATTTATTTAATTTGCATTAGTCTATCTTTCATTACCTACAAAGCAAACATGGGACTGTTTCTTGTGAACTTCTTGCAGCCATAGCTTTTTTGCTTTTACATTTAAAGTAGAACTAAAGACAAAACTTTTTTTTTTCATTTTGGATAGCGCAATGTTATAACCCCTGTCAGTTTTTTGCCATCTGTGTTCTTTTTTGGGAGATTTTCCTTCACTTCCTGTCCAATAGCGAAAACAGGAAGTGACAGGAAATTCTTGGTTGTCACCAGATCTAGTGTCCCCATTGGAAGATTTCTCTTCTATTCCTGTTTTGGTGACAGCACAAAATTTGGGATTTCACTTTTGATCTTGAAATAGTAAACTGGACAAATAGAGAGGGTGACTCTCCCTAACGGGACACAGAATGCAGTACCAACTTGACAGGTGTACTAATCCCTCACCACACTATCCCAATTGAAATAAAGTTTTGCCTTTAGTTATACAAACAAGATAAAACTCCAGATATATTACAGTAGTTGTTCATTTTACAGTACACGTATCAATAGATTTGAGAGTGTATAAAAGCAGTTTATGCATACTATAAGTATTATTTTTTGTTCCAGAATATCAATTAACCATTGACCAGGAATTTATCATTCATCCAAAACAGAATTAAGTAAAAATTAAGTAGCTCAGTATATTTTTTCCCAAAGGTTACAAAAGTGGTGTGTCAAGATAAGTACACTCTTCCCTATTGAAGTTTTTGTCTGATATGTGTTGCATTTTGTCTTTTCTCGTTATATATTTATTTTTAGCAAAGAGAATACAGAAACATTCAACATAAAGTATAAGTGCATTGCCATTCAACATGCCATCAGATAGTCACCTCTAAGATACAAAGGTGTCCGTTTATCATGCAGCAGTAAATAACTGCTGCTCAGTTCTCTGAGTTCCTTCATAAGCTGACCATTTCTGTTTCTGTCAGTGACATTCTCTGTGCGCAGAGATGATCAGCGGAGAACATGTTCTCCGCTGATCATCTCTGTTTCATAAACCACTAATGATCTGAGATCAGAAACGATCCCCAGGATTGCCACTGATCTCAGTTTCATAAACGGACACTAAAGTACATCCACTCTAGCGCAGAGAAAAGGTGTTAGAGAAAAGAGGAGGGGGAAAGGGTAAGGAGAAACAAACAAATAAACAAAAAAGAGAACATATCCAAATTTTTTGAAAAGTATGGTTCAGCAAAAATCGTACATCAAGTTCTTTCATTCAGAATAGTAGGGTTCACCTCGTTCATGATAGTTATAGCAAGACATTGTGGTATCTCAAAGGGGACCACTGTGACCAAAAGGCCTGTTGCTTACCATTTTTGATGGCAAATATTAATTTAAATTGTGTTTGCATGTTCAAATTAGATAAAAGGACATGAACTCCGGAGGGTCCTTCTGTTTCCAAGCTGTTACCACAGATCTTCTGGCATCGATTATACAAAGGACCTGTGTTCTGAAGGCCCCTGTTTATTGTTTATCAACAGTAGTGCCATAGCTGATTCCAGATTAATGATGATCTGTAACTCAGAAATTAAAGAAAAGACTGTCCCAGAATTTTTAAACTTTAGGACAAGCCCATCAAACATGTAGATGAGTACTGATGTTCCCGCAGTCCAACATGTGAAGCAGAAGGGAAGATTTTGGCTAGATGAGCTTGGGGTATAGTATCACTGGTGTGTTAATTTAAGGGAAGTTTCCCAGTAAATGACACGACTATGTAAGAAACAATCTCATAGTCTGTATCCATTGGGCTGGCTGAAACGATTAAGAAAGATTCACCTCCTATTGTAGCATAGATTTTTGTCTGACTGTGGGTAAGAATGCAGTACATGTACGAGATGCCTTTCCTCAGTGGGGTTGATCTATTGTAGAATGTGAGGATTATTGGGAAATCTATTGTCCGTACCTTGGCAGCGAATTCAAGACATGTTTGAGACGTAGAAATTTATAAGTCCCTGATAGGGAGGTCAAAATGATTTTTCTTGCTGTTATTAAAGTAGTACCAAAGCCTAATAGCTTTTACCTAAAACATCTTGCTATAGATTAATATAGCACAGATGCTTTAACCATTCTTTGCCAAACAGTGCAGTCACATTTCTACTTGTGGGCAAGGAGTACTCAATGTACTCAATGTATCTTCAGCCACCTGATCACAGTATTTAGAATTTCAAGACCCATTAGTCTTTTTGGGACCCATTAGTCATATGGCCCATAGACATTCATTGATGAAATATACTGTATGTGAGGATGCTGCCTGAGTTTGGGAGCCACTGTCAATCACTTTGGGGGTCTGTCTTTATCTTGGACTGTCTGTGCATGTGGGAGCAGGCAGTGTCCACACCTCAGAATGTAGGCTTGTTATTGGTAACTTGCATGCAAAGGTGGCCCCATGTGACCAGGTGTGGGGAAAAAAACACCCTACAACTGAAAGGCACAAATAACAGTGAGGGGAGGTCATAGAAGTGCAGAAAGGGTAAGGTTAGATACAGGAAGTGGGCCAAAAAGTGTGAGCACTGGCAATCATGAACATACTCTCTGATCCTCAGGCGATGGGACCATGATGTACTGGATAGAATGAAAACAAACAGAGGGCACACTGGCCTAGTGCATTACCTAAAAAACATTTATTGAAGCAATAAAAGTAGGAATTATACTCACAAACGACAATTTTGTAAAGGCACATCATGAAAGAACAGCTCTGTCCAATCTAAACTACATGTCTGTGCACAATGGGAACCCTGGACTTCCAACAGGCTAACGTGTTTCAAGGACTTGCCTTTTCCTCAGAGCCCAGATTGTCGTTTGTGAGTACAATACCTAATTTTATTGCTTCAATAAATGTTTTTTAGGTAATGCACTAGGCCACTGCGCCCTCTTTTCTTTCTATCCAGTACATTTGGACTTCCGCGGTCCTCTGAGGGCAGCAAGGAGTGCACATTCCAGGACATCCGAGATGTGGCCAAAGTCTTTATTAAGTCCATTCCCAAGCGCAGGAGTATTTGGGTCTGCTGTTTTTGATGGGACCATGTTGTTGTCTATGTTCACTCCAGTGCCCTTGAAAACTGCCAATGCTAGAGCAACTGGGGAAGAGACTGCAATCGTCACATGACTGCAATTCTACAGCTACATTTAAGGTAAGGAAAAGGCTATTGTTAATTATATTATCTACTGTACATCTACATCCACTGTTATTTATCTATATCCCATAATCAGATGACAATGCTGTCCCTTCTGAAGTAAACATTGCGCAGCAACCTCACCCTGGTCTTAGCTGAGCATATAGTTTTAAATGTACTTTTAATAAAACACAAATTAAAGCCTACCTCTAGCTAATAAATTGTATGCAGATCATGCAACCTGTTTTTCAATTGGACAAAAAGGTTCAAGCCAAGTGAATGAAATCACCTCCACTGCTGATTTTCACAATTCTGTAACATACCACTTATTCTGAATAGTTGCCTTGTTGCAGGAAGTGGAAAAAATGAATTAAATAATTTTTGATAGTTATACTGAAGGATTGGATGGGCATGCATGTATAGGTCCATGGACTCAAATATGGTGAAAGTTTGTGATCACATACAAACTGCATTTTGTTTGTAAATATACCTAATTTTAACCGGTTGCCGACCAGCCACAGTACATATACTGTGTATATATACGTGATTTTGCATTTCGGGTAGAGGGCATACTCGAGGCGCGCAACCGCCCTTCCTGTGCTGCCGATCATGACTGCGGGTGTCAATCACTGGGTCCTGGCCGGTGATTACCCGCCGGAGCCCAGCTATTACCGGCAATCACTGACAGGGAGCACGGCTGCAGAGTTTACACTGCAGCTCTCCTCCCTGTCAGTTTCCAGCACACTATTGCGGAGAGCAGAGCTTAGCATTCAGGATCCATGTGTTCCTGTGAAGTACACACCCCTGCCCCCTATTGAAACACTCCCCTCACATAGTTAACCCTTTGATTGCCTACAAATGTTAACCCTTTCCTCCCCAGTGCCAATTGTACAGTGTAAGTGTTTTTTTTGCATTGATCACTGTATTGGTGTCACTGGAGATGTCAGTGACCCCAAGTCTGTTCCCCCAGTGTCAGAATGTCCACCGCAGTCCTGCCATAAGTCACTGATCGCCGCCATTTTTAGTATAAAAAATAAATAAATTTCAGTATATATACCGCCATTTGTAGACGTTATAATTTTCACGTAAACCAATTAATTTACACGTGTTGGGATTTTTTTTAGAAAAGACATGTAGCAGAATACATTTTGGCCTAAATTTATGAAGAAATTTAATTTTTTTATTTTTTTACTGGGCATGTTTTATATCAAAAAGTCCAAAATATAGTTATTTTTCTCAAAATTGTCGGTCTTTTTTTTTATATAGTGCAAAAAATAAAAAGTGCACAGGTGATCAAATACCACCAAAAGAAAGCTCAATTTGTGGGGAAAAAAGGACGTACATTTTATTTGGGTGCAGTGCTGCATGACCGTGCAATTATCAGTTAAAGTAACGCAGCGCCATAACACAAACCGCTTATGTAACCGCTTCCCGACTGCCCTTTAGCAGAAATACAAAACCACACACACACACATATATATGTGCGTGATTCGCGCTCCCATGGTTTTCACACCCCTCCCAGATAGTGTCAGATTGCCTGTCAGTGCACCAGTAATCACGTTTAACCCCTTGATTGCCAGGAACATGCTCATACATAATAAACCTTCATTGCTAGTATAGTGTCTGAATGGATCAATATCTTTGACCAGATCAGCACTATACCAGCATTTACATTAGTATAGCGTCCCCAAAAACGCAGCATTAGCGGGATCAGCCCTGGCACCTTCCAGCACCTGCGTTTAGCCCCTACGCTTACCCCCCCACTTCTCCCCCAGCAAGTGCAGTGTCAGTAGGTCACTGTCACTTGATACATTGGACACAAAACCACAGTGTTTACAGAATCAGGCCTAATCTCTGTTAGCACTTGCCAGTAAATTTTGATGACTCTCATATGCAGCAGAGTGCCAGTACTAGTGCCACGCTACCTTTTGGTGAACTGGCGATTACCAACGACCTAGTACATCCTGGTCTTTCACATACCTCTTAGATTGTAAGCTCCAAGGAGCAGGGCCCTCCTAACCCTTTTGTTTTGAACTATATTGTTGCTGTATTGTCTCCCATTATATTGTAAAGCGCTGAGCAAACTGTTGGCACTATATAAATCCTGTATATTAATAATAATAATAATACCAACACTACAGTATCACTTGGTGACGTGGTGAGTCCCATAAATTCAGTACAAGCTGGTGGTGGCGAGCACAAGTATTGTCCTGCAACCACCAAGAATTGGTACACAGGCCCGTAGAGTCCCTAGTATCCTTCCGGATGTGCTTGCAATTCCGATTGACAGCCCACAAATTCTGCAGCACCCGTACTTCCCCCATTCACTGCTCAACCGATAATTCAGGTGGAAACAGCAAATTTAACTACTCCCCTTGATTTTTTTGGAGCTGTTTTTCACGGAAGATCTGTATGCATTGATTGTAGATCAAAGCAATTTATATGCACAACAATTTATCACCGTCAAATCAAATTCAAACCTTGCCAGACCATTCGCATGGAAACCCATTACGGTTTCTGAATTTACATTTTTTTGGGGGCTAACCCTCAACATGGGCATTACTAAAAAAATTAAATTGCGGTTGTATTGGCCCACAGACCCAATTTATCATATGACCTTGTTCTCTGTTGTCATGACCAGGCATAGATACGAGAGTATAATGTGTTTTATGAATTTCAACGACAATACACTCTGTCGTCCTCGGAGTGACCCTGAATTTGATCGGCTCCACAAAATTCAGCCCCTCTCAAATCACATTAACCAAAAATTTGCAGATGTCTATATTCCCCAGCAAAACATCTGTGTTGGTGAGTCCCTCATTAATTTTTCTGGCCGCCTTACATTCAAACAATTTTTCCCAGCAAGTGTGCCAGATATGGGGTCAAGATGTATAAGACCTGTGAGAGGGCAACAGGCTCTACATATAAGTTTTGGATTTATGAGGGAAAAGATAGTCACGTGAAGCCCCCCGAATGTCCAGACTACACGGGGAGCAGTGGCAAGATAGTTTGGGACTTGGTGTCATCCTTTTTATACTATATGGGGTACCACTTATACGTGGACAATTTTTATTGAAGCGTGCCACTATTTAGACATTTGTACAATCTTGGAACTGGTGCATGTGGCACAGTGCAACCTAATGTGTGTCCACCATTAGAAGTGGGTGGATGCAGTTTGGTATATTCCAATGGTAGGCATACCACACACTTTTTCTGGTAGAGATTTCTTTTTTTCATTCAGTCCACAGACTGCATACAAAATAAAAAGAACATAGCATACATACCCAACAAGGACCAGCGACATACTGGTACATCACTGGACTTTGAATGGTTATACCAGGATGATGCCTACAGCTGCAGGCATCATCCTGCTCTCGTTTTTTTTCAGCTGACGATCGGTTTCCATGTAAAAGCAATCCTAGTGGCTAATTAGCTGCAGAATTGCATTTACAAGCAGCGGGAGAAGATGCCCCCCTCCCCCACTGCTTTCCACGGCCTTCTCGGGCAGTCCCTTGCCATCGGGGGAACCTGAGAATGCAGCCGGTGTTTCTGCCAGCTGACCATAGAGCTGATTGGAGACCAGAATGGTGCCAATCATCTCTATAGTCTAAGAAATCGGAAGCTACGAGCATTTCATCACTTCAGTTTCGCAGGATATAAACAGCGCCATTTGTAAATTGGGAAAGCATCTGATCACACCGATCTTTGTTTATTTATTTATTAGTATTATTTATAACGTAAGGGCAGAGGAGATATCTAGAGTCTGATAGACCCCCGATTTTTTAAAAAAGAATATATGACAATGGCCATTGACGTTATAGGGGATATTTGCCTTCCCTGTGATAGCATTAAAAGTGATAAAAAATTTAAAGGGACAGTGAAAAAATAATTAAAAAAATCAAAATAACTTTAAAAAAAAACCTCACCCCCCCACGCGCGCACACCTGTGTGCATGAGCATTGACCCTGTGCTGGTATGTAAACAGCAGTTGCACCATGCATGTGAGGTATCGCCGCGAACATCAGATGAAGCGCAGTAATTCTAACACTAGACCTCCTCTGTAAATCTAAAGTGGTAACTTCTAAAGGCTTTTAAAACGTTGCCTTTGGATATTAAAAACGTATGCAGTTTGTCGCCATTGCACGGGGCATGCGCAGTTTTAAATCATGTCATGTTTGGTATCTATTTAGTCGGCATACCATCTTCTTTTATATTTTACTAAATAATTGCCCAATATATTGTGTTTTTGTGCATTAAAAGTAAAAAAGTGTATTTTTAAAAAAAAATATGTTTTTGAAGAATTGCTGCGCGAGTACTATGTGACATAAAAAAATTGCAGCACCCACCATTTTATTCATTAGGGTGTCTGCTTTAAAAAAATATATAATGTTTGGGGTTTTAAATTAATTGCCTAGCAAAAAATACTGATTATTTTCATGTGAACAAAAAGTGTCAGAAAAGGCTTGATCTGCAGGTGGTTAGAAGAATGAATGATGTGTGGCATAAACTTCTAATACTGGGCATAAAATGCCCCCCCCCCAAACGACCCCTTTTTGGAAAGTAGACACCCCAAACTATTTGCTGAGAGGCATGTTGAATCAATAGAAGAATTTATTTTTTTGCCACGTTTTTGGAAAATTACAAAAACATTTTTTTATTTTTTTTTACACAAAATTGTCACTTAAATGATTTATTGCTCACACATGCAATGGGTAGATGTGGAATTGCTCCCCAAAATACATTCTGCTACTTCTCCCAAGTATGGGGGTACCACATGTGAGAGATGTTTTGGCAGTCTAGCCAAGTACAGGACCCCAAAATCCAAAAAGCACCTTCAGGCTTTTAAAGGGCTTTATTTCCTCATTACACTTCCTGACCACCTATCACAGTTTCGGAGGCCCTGAAATGCCAGGATAGCACCAAACTCCCCCCACCCTTTTTGGAAAGTAGACACCCCAAGGAATTTGATAAGAAGCATGGTGAGTGTTTTGAAGATCTCATTTGTTGCCACAAGTTTTTGGAAAATGAAGAAAAAAGACAAAAACATATTTTTTATTTTCTTTTTTTCTTTTTCAAAACCTTGTGAGAAAAAAATTAGATCTGCAAAATACTCACCAAGCCTATTTTTAAATTCCTTGGGGTATCTACTTTCCAAAAAGGTGTCATTTGGGGGGGTTTGGTGCTATCCTGACATTTCAGGGCCTCCAAAACTGTGATAGGTAGTGAGGAAGTGAAATGAGGAAGTTACGCACCTTCAGACTTTAAAAGTGTCCATTGGATTAGTATCCCCATACTTGGTAGAAGTAGCAGAATGTATTTTGGGGTGTAATTACACATATACCCATGGCTTGTGTGAGAAATAAAAAATTTAAATGACAACTTTGTCTAAAAAAAAATGTTTGTGTCATTTTCCAGAAACTTGTGGAAAAAAAATAAATCTTCCATGGACTCAATATGCCTCTCAGCAGATAGGTTAGGGTGTCTACTATCCGAAAAGGGGTCATTTGGGGGTGTTTGAACTATCCTGGTATTTTAGCATCTCAAGAAATGTGATAAGCAGTTAGAAAGTAAAATCTGTGTAAATTCCATTATCTATACCATAGTTTGTAGATGCTATAATTTTTACACAAAGCTATCAATATACACTTATTGGGATTTTGTTAACCAAAAACATGTAGCAGAATACATTTTGGCCTAAATTTATGACAAAATTTTAGTTTTTTGGGATATTTTTTATGACTGAAATGAGAAAATTACGTTTGTTTTTTTTTATTTTTTCAAAAAATTTTTGTTTACATTTATAAAATAAAAAGCACACAGGTGATCAAATGCCACCAAAATAAAGCTCTATTTGTGTGAAAAAGGGACATAAATTTAGTTTGGGTACAGCATTGCATGACCGCTCAATAATCAGTTGAATTATTGCAGCGCCGAGTAGCAAAAAGAGGCCTGGTCATTAAGGGGGGTAAATCCCCTGGAGGGCAAGTGGTCAGTGTAGCAATCCATCAAATTGCTGTTGTCTTTTTTAGGGCAGATTTACACTTTTACATTGTGGAAACACATCATGCTTTAATAGGTGGGTTTATACATTCATTGCAGCACACTCATTCTTAATATCACCCCAATATATGTACAATAGAAAGAAAAAAAAGAAAGAAAACTGTGCTATAGCACTCTACAAAGCATGGATGTGAATACCGTATTTTTCGCTCCATAAGACGCACCTGACCATAAGATGCACCTAGGTTTTAGAGGCGAAAAACAGGGGATGACCAGAGACTGCGGACACAATACAGGAGATGACCAGAGACTGCGGACACAGTACAGGAGATGACCAGAGACGGCGGACACAGTACAGGAGATGACCAGAGACTGCGGACACAGTGCAGGAGATGACCAGAGACTGCGGACACAGTGCAGGAGATGACCAGAGACTGCGGACACAGTGCAGGAGATGACCAGAGACTGCGGACACAGTGCAGGAGATGACCAGAGACTGCGGACACAGTGCAGGAGATGACCAGAGACTGCGGACAGTGCAGGGAATGACCAGAGACTGCGGACACAGTGCAGGAGATGACCAGAGACTGCGGACACAGTGCAGGGAATGACCAGAGACTGCAGACAGTGCAGGGAATGACCAGAGACTGCAGACAGTGCAGGGAATGACCAGAGACTGCAGACAGTGCAGGGGATGACCAGAGACTGTAGACAGTGCAGGGAATGACCAGAGACTGCTGACCTTGAGGGAGGGAGGGGGAGCGGGTACCTGAATTTGACAGGTACCCGCTCCCACTTCCGCGGAGTTGTCCTTCCCTCTTCTTCCCGGGCCGGCTTCTGTGACAGCCGGGTGCCCACTGCGCATGCGCGAGAAGCGCTGCACTTTGTGAATGGCCCGGCACCTTCTGGGACCTGTCATGTGTCCCAGAAGACACCGGATCATTCACAAAGTGCAGCACATGCGCAGTGGGCACCCGGCTGTCACAGAAGCCAGCGCGGGAAGACTGTGCAGCACTGGAGTGAGGAACAGGTAAGGCCCTGCAGGAGAGAACAGCTGAGCGGCCGGCCCGGTATTCTGACATGGTGGCGGCAGAAATACCGGACCGGCCGCTTTATATTCGCTCCATAAGATGCACTGACATTTTCCCCCCTTTTTGGGGGGGAAAAAGTGCATCTTATGGAGCGAAAAATATGGTAATTGGAACATTTTGAAAAATACTGGAGGTGCTTTTTGGAGCCCATTCAAAATGTGCTGCCTTAATGCAGTGTGCCTAACATGAAATCGTGTTATGCACATCATTTTGAGAGAGAGATTTGTTTTGAGAGTTTTCCTTTCTCAGCTGCAATATTAGTAATATTCATGACTGTTTAGGTGCCTAACCTTCATCAAAAAAGTCTTGATATTCCACACATTTTTTTTTTATCTTTATGGCACATTTTATTTACTTAAAATTAATATATTACTTGTAAAGAGATTGTCACAAAAGCCTCTTAATATTACTAAAATAATGAAATGTAAATTTACTAGCAAAAGTCTGAATAGACTACTCATTGGTAAACTGGATTATTTTATAAATTCCATGTAAAAAAGAAAGCTATGCAATGATATTTTAAAAAATATAGTTGTAAGGGAATGGGAAGATTGCCGTGACGATCGAATCTGCACATGCATAGAATCCTGACAAAACGTAATGGTAGGCGGGCACTAGGACCCAGGCGCACCTGTCAGGAGTCGGGCAGCCTATTTAAACCTGGCTCTTGCAATGCTCAAGTGCCGTATGGTCTTACCTGTTTTCCTGAAGTTCCTGATTGTAGATTGTTTTGTTGACGACCCTGCCTGACCCTGATTTCCTGTCCGTCTCCTGCTCTGATCCCTGGCTTGTCTGACCATTCTCCTGCTTAACCCTGTACGTTTTGACCTCCTGTTAATGAACCTGGCTTGTGACCTGTTTATCCTTCTGCTTGCTGATTTTGTACTATGCTGCCACCACTGTTACCGACCCGGCCTGCCCGACGCTGCCCCTGTTACCTCCTCACATCAGACTCTCACCTGCTATACACCTCCAACAGTGCTTCTACCACAGCTGGGTGAACCCAGGGGCCACGACCTGGTCTCAGCCTGCTCCAAGTCCATCCCCACCATCAGGGGCCCTGGTGAACAAGCAGGTCGGAGCTTAGATTCCACGCCTTGGGGGAATCCTGTCTGTGGAGTGCTAGAGGCTACCACAGTTGGATCCCTGACAATAGTATTTATTCAGTGGCAAATATCAATTCAGCCTAATTTATATATGCATATGCTTTGATACCTGAAACCAATACCCTCAGGCTCAGTTCTTTCAGCTGTCAGAGGAATTCCCCCACTGACAGTTGAAATGTAAATGTTAAAAAATCTAGCAAAAAGAAAGTCGGCAATTACCAGTTAGGGAGTGGGGCAGCAGCGTCCTTAGCAACAGATCACTCATTCAGCTGTTAGCAGGGTTCCCCTGCTGACTGCCAAAGTGTAAACAAGTTTCAGCAACTGGAGCTTCCAAAAAGAAAGCAGCCTGACAATGTTTATCAACAATATTGCTCTGCCTAAAACAGAAATATAAAAAGAAACATTGTTTCATTTTCATTTTTCATTTTCTATCTTTCTGTTTATGCATCTTCAGATCAAAGGTATGAAAAGTTTTTTATGTTTCTTTTTCAATGAAATGTTCCTCTGTTTAACCCCTTAATAACCCTTAATTTACTCTAATCAACCCTAATTAACTCCTTATTCTCCTCCATTTAATTATTATTTTCCTGCTGATTTTTTTTTGTTCATTTGTATTTTATAAACTACTAATAATTAGAACTTTTTTTTTGTTTTTTGTTTGCTTATCTCGTTAATATTTTAATACCTTTTCCATATATTTACACATTTCACATTAAAAAAAGTGCAAAATTTAAAAAAAAAAGATTTTTTTCATTTGTAAATAACTTTACAATACTTTGTACCAGAATTATAATTCCAGTGTCCTTTTAAACATGACAAGTTACAGAATAAAATGTTAACATTTTATGTGCAGTAACACTATTTATTTTTAAATTAACATTGCTCAAAAAAGAGTGCATTTTGTTTTTAGTTTTTTTTTTACATTTAATTGTTTAAGGATTGTGAAAAAAAAATCATTATTGTAAGACAATATTCACAAAAGGAAAGCTTTGGCTGAATAAACAGGTCCTTAACAGAAATGTAAAAATTGCTCTGGTCCATAAGGTGTGAACAGGTGTGAGAGCCAATGTGGCTAAGGAGGAGGGATGCCATATCCTTAACAAATGATTCCCCTGCTGACAGCTGAAGTGTAAACATACAGTTGCCTGCAGTAATTGGTATCAGCAAGTATAAAAAAAAGGTATGGGTACTTGTACTCAATGTAAAAAAAATGGTATCAGTGCATCCCTAAAATGTATTGAATACTAAAATGTATTCTGGTTATACATATAACAAAGAAAAATCAATAAACTGAAAATATGTTAATTCAAATGATCTATTGATAAAAAAGCTGAGTTCCAAGGATGGATTTTAATACATACTGTAGTTACAGTAGTGTTCAAAAAATAGCAGTGTGTCAATACCAGGGACTTTTACCCCCTTCCTGCTCAGGCCAATTATCAGCGTTCAGCACTCTCGCATTTTGAACAACAACTATGTGATTATGCAACACTGTACTCAAACAAAATTTTTATGATTTTGTTCACACAAATAAAGCTTTCTTTGGGTGGTATTTAATCACCACTGGGTTTTTATTTTTTGCTAAATAAGCAAAAAAGACTGAAAATTCTGAAAAAAAGCATGTTATGAAATTTTGCAAATGAATAATTGTTCTTCATAAATTTAGACCAAAATGTATTCTGGTACATTTCTTTGGTGAAAATAACCCAAATCAGTGTTTATTATTTAGTCTGTAGGAAAGTTATAGAGCTCACAAACTATGGGATATATCTGAAAATTGATCAATCCTGATGTACTGATCTAAATTCTTGAGGCCCAAAAATGTCAGGACAGTATGGATATCCCCTAAATGTCCCCTTTTTGGAAAGTAGACAGTCTGAGGTATTTAGTAAGAGGCTTGGTGAGTTTTTTTGAAGTTAACATGCTGTCACCAGTGCAGTACAGCATTGTCATATAAATGGTGTAGTGGTGACCAGGAGCCGTAAAAAAAATATATTTTTGTTAAATTTTTTTTTTTTTTTTTTTACGATTTTTTTATATAACATGCTGTGACCAGAGTAGTATAATTTTACCATAGTAATATTGTAGTACTCTGGGGAAATGATCAGTTTTTTTTTTTTTTTTTTTACACAATATGATTGCTTATAGCAAAGAATTTTAAGCATTTAACTGAATGAAATTGATTAATTCAGGGTTTTTGTTGTGCTTAGCTGTGATTAGCCACAGCTAATCACATGACACACAAATTGTCATGTGACCTGCTGTGATTGCTCACAGCGGTCACATGGTACTGGCAACAGGTCGGTACACAGATCGGTCTGATGGACACAGTCAGTGACAAATTCATCGCAGTGTGGCCCCGTGGGCACATGCAAGGCTTGATCCAGGAGGACATCATATGACGCCCACCCAGATCGACAAAAGTCTCGTTCAGCTGTAAATTTGCTATTGGCCAGGTGGGAACTGGTTAAAAAAGTGAGTAAAGCTCAAAATTCTTATAATAGCTTTTATTTCCATACACGCAAATGCGGTGGAACACTGAACAATCTATTCCAAATCAAAACATGAAGAAAAATGTTTCAGATTTGTTATTACTATACAGAAAGTGAAAAAAAAGGAATATTAGGCTGTGCAAAAAAATAGCAGTGTGTGTATTTTTCTTTACAAACTCAAACATTTACTGTATAAACTGAAAAATTGTTCAATATTTAGCTTTCCTGTGAATCACTGAACTAATATTTAGTTGTATAAGCACTGTTTCTGAGAACTGCTGTACATCTGTGTTGCATGGAGTCAACCAACTTCTGGCAGCTGTAAACAGATGTTCCAATCCAGGATGATTGCTCTACATTCCACAATTCCTCTGCATTTCTTGGTTTTACCTCAGAAACAGCACTTTTTATGTCACCCCACAGGTTTTCTATTAATGTCCAGGGATTGGGACGGCCACTCCATAACGTTAATCTTGTTGGTCTGGAACCAAAATGCTGCTCACTTACTGGTGTGTTTGGGGTCGTTGTCTTGTTAAAACATTTCGAGGGCATTTCCTCTTCAGCATAAGGCAACATGACCTCTTCAAGAATTTTGTTGTATTCAAACTGATCCATGATCCCTGGTATGCGATAAATAGACCCAGCACCATAGTATGAAAAATATCCCCATATCATGATGCTTGCGCAACCATGCTTCATTGACTTCACAGTGTACTGTGGCTTGAATTCAGTGTTTGGTGGTTGTCTAACAATCTGTCTGCACCCCCTAGATCCAAAGAGAACAATCTTACTTTCATCAGTCCACAAAATGTTGTGCCATTTCTCTTTAGGCCAGTCAATGTGTTCTTTGGCAAATTGTAACCTCTTCAGCACATCAGTCGTTTCTTCAACAATGGGACTTTGCAGTGGCTTCTTGCTGATAGTTTGGCTTCACATAGGCGTCTTCTAATTGTTACAGTACTCACAGGTAACTTTAGACCTTCTTTGATCACCCTGAGTCTTTGCCATTTTGGCTGAGTCTGCCATTTTGGCTATTCTTCGATCCATTTGAATAATAGTTTTCCATTTTCTTCCACGTCTTTCAGGTTTTGGTTGCCATTTTAAAGCATTTAAGATCATTTTAGCCGAGCAGCCCATCAGTTTCTGCACATCTTTATATGTTTTTCCCCTCCAATCAACTTTTTAATCAAAGTTTACTGTTCTTCTGAACAATGTCTGAAACGACCCATTTTAGTCAGATTTTCAGAGAGAAATGCACTGTAACCAGCATGTAAAGCATTTGCTGCCTTCATCCTTAAATCCTTAGGGCCACCTGTTTGACACCTGTTTTTTCACAGACTGAATGATTGCACTAATTAAATTCCCCACTGACAGGATTTTGAACATGCACCTTTCAATTAATGATTCAGTTACATAGAATCAGCAGCATGCATATCATGACTGTTGGGTCTGTTGTTTTTTTATTACTCTACTACACCTACTAGTAACTTATTTGCCATGTAGAAATATCATTTATACCAAAACCAGTGATTGATCTGGTTAGTGATGTTGGACTGCTATTGTTTTAAACACAACTGTACATGGGTCCAAGTCAGTATGCATATTCCATACCTGTGGGATCAGATTGGAGCCTTGTATTCATTTAGAAAAATTCAAGGTTGTGAATGGCATCTGTGCTGAATGAGCAGGGTCCTGTCACTAATATGCAGCTGCTCAGCACAGGACCCAGAAAAAAGTCTGACAATTTTTTTAAAAAAAAAACAATATCCAACAAAAAAATAAAAAAAATAAAATTTCTTCATAAATTTAGGCCGAAATGCATTCTGCATATCTTTGCTAAAAAAAATCCCAATAGGTGTATATTAATTGGTTTACGTGAAAGTAACAGTGTCTACAAATGGCGGTATATATACTGTACGTTTTATTTTTATATCTTTTATACTAGTATTGGCGGCGATCAGCGACTTATTGTGGGACTGGGTGGGAAATAACTGCCACTGACATCTTCAGTGACACTAATGCAGTGATCAGTGATAATAAAAAGCACTGACACTGTACTTATGACACTGGGCAGGAAGGGGTTAACATCTGGGGCGATCAAAGGGTTAACAGTGTGCTGTGTGTGTTTTACTATTTGTGCTGTGTTGTATTTTACTTGGGAGACATGCCTCATTTGTATCTCTCTGCTGTGCAGAGAGATACAAAGCAGCAAGTCCATGCTGACAGGAGAGAGATCTGTGTTGTTTACACACAGATGTCTCCCCTCTCAGTCCTGCCGATGATCACCAAGTCCCAGCTGGGAATTGCCAGCCGGGACCCGGTGATTGATATATCCAGCAGCCAATAGCAGAAATGCAAAATCACATATTTTTACTTGATTTTGCACAGCGGACCCACCCTGTAGCAGTATATCTGCTATGGGGTGGCTCTTAAATCTTTTCTCATAAATTTGGGCCAAAATGTATTCTGCTATATTTCTTTGGTAAAAAAAAAATCAGTGTATATTACTATTTAGTCTGTGTGAAAGTTATAGAGTCTACAAACTGTGATATACAGTGGGGCAAAAAAGTATTTAGTCAGCTACCAATTGTGCAAGTTCTCTCACTTAAAAAGATGAGAGAGGCCTGTAATTGGCATCATAGGTAGACCTCAACTATGAGAGACAAAATGAGAAAAAAAATCCAGACAATCACATTGGCTGATTTGGAAAGAATATATTTGCAAATTATGGTGGAAAATAAGTATTTGGTCACCTACAAACAAGCAAGATTTCTGGCTCTCACAGACCTGTACCTTCTTCTTTAAGAGGCTCCTCTGTCCTGCACTCATTATCTGTATCAATGGAACCTGTTTGAACTTGTTATCAGTATAAAAGACACCTGTCCACAACCTCAAACAGTCACACTTCAAACTCCACTAAGGTGAAGACGAAAGAGCTGTCGAAGGACACCAGAAACAAAATTGTAGACCTGCACAAGGCTGGGAATACAGAATCTGCAATAGGCAAGCAGCTTGGTGTGAACAAATCAACTGTGGGAGCAATAATTAGAAAATGGAAGACATACAAGACCACTGATAATCTCCCTCGATCTGGGGCTCCACGCAAGATCTCACCCCGTGGGGTCAAAATGATCACAAGAACGGTGAGCAAAAATCCCAGGACCACACGGGGGGACCTAGTGAATGACCTGCAGAGAGCTGGGACCAACGTAACAAAGGCTACCATCAGTAACACACTATGCCGCCAAGGACTCAGATCCTGCAGTGCCAGACGTGTCCCCCTGCTTAAGCCAGTACATGTCCAGGCCCGTCTGAAGTTTGCTAGAGAGCATTTGGATGATCCAGAAGAGGATTAGGAGAATGTCATATGGTCAGATGAAACCAAATAGAAATGTTTGGTAGAAACACAACTTGTCGTGTTTGGAGGAGAGAGAATGCTGAGTTGCATCCAAAGAACACCATACCTACTGTGAAGCATGGGGTGGGCAACATCATGCTTTGGGGCTGTTTCTCCACAAAGGGACCAGGACGACTGATCCATGTACAGGACAGATCGAATGGGGCCATGTGTCGTGAGATTTTGAGTGCAAACCTCCTTCCATCAGAAAGGGCATTGAAGATGAAACATGGCTGGGTCTTCCAACACGACAATGGTCCCAAACATACCACCCGGGCAATGAAAGAGTGGCTTCGTAAGAAGCATTTCAAGGTCCTGGAGTGGCCTAGCCAGTCTCCAGATCTCAACCCCATAGAAAACCTTTGGAGGGAGTTGAAAGTCCGTGTTGCCCAGCGACAGCCCCAAAACATCACTGTAGAGGAGATCTGCATGGAGGAATGGGCCAACATACCAGCAACAGTGTGTGCCAACCTTGTCAAGACTTACAGGAAACGTTTGACCTCTGTCATTGCCAACAAAGGATATATAACAAAGTATTGAGATGAACTTTTGATATTGACCAAATACTTATTTTCCACCATAATTTTTTTTCTCATTTTGTCTCTCATAGTTGAGGTCTACCTATGATTCCAATTACAGGCCTCTCTCATCTTTTTAAGTGGGAGAACTTGCACAATTGGTGGCTGACTAAATACTTTTTTGCTCCACTGTATATATTTGGAATTGATCAGTCCTGATGTACTTGAGGCCTAAAATGCCAGGACAGTACAAATACCCCACAAACAGCCCCTTTTGGAAAGTAGACAGTCCAAGGTATTTGGTAAGGTGCATGGTGAGCTTTTTTTTAAGTTGTAATTTTTGTCACAATGTTTTGGAAAATAAAGAAACTAAATAAAATGTATTTTGTATTCACAAAGTTGTCATTTTAACAAGTTATTTATTACACACAGCATATGCATACTCCACTTGCCCTCTAGAGGATTTACCCCCCTTCCTGACCAGGCCATTTTTTGCATTACAGCACTGCATTATTTAAACTAACAATTGTGCGGTCATGTAATGCTGAACCCAAATGAAATGTATGTCCTTTTTTTCCCACAAATAGAGCTTTCTTTTGGTGGTATTTGATTCCCTGTGTGTTTTTTATTTTTTGCGCTATAAACAAAAAAAGACTGAAAATTTTGAGAAACAACAATATTTTTTACTTTTTGCTATTAAAGAAATTTAAAATAATCAAATTTCATCATAAATTTAGGCCAAAATGTCTTTGCTAAAAGAAATCCCAATCCATGTAAATTAATTGGTTTACATGAACGTTATAGCGTTTACAAATGGCAGTATATACTGTATACTGGAATTTTTTTTTATTTACTAGTAATGGTGGTGATCAGTGGGACTGCTGTGGGCATTCTGACATTGGGGTGAACTGAGTTGTGTCACTGACATTCCTGGTGACACCAATACAGTGATCATTGCTAATAAAAAGCACTGACACTGTACTAATGACACTGGGCAGGAAGGGGTTAACATGTGTGGCAATCAAAGGGTTAACTGTGTGCTGTTTCACGGTATGCTGTGTGTGTGCTTTCCACTTTGTATGGCTCTGCTATAGCTAGCACCCTCTATAGCTCTTGTGATACTTTATTTACTCAAGAGAATACAACATATAATCCTCCAGGCTCAAGCAAGAACCTGATAGGCTATGATTAAGACCCACTGAGGGTGAGTACGGGTGAGCCTGGAGGACTATATGTTGCATTCTCTCGAGTAAATAAAGTATTGCAAGAGCTACAGCCAGTGCCAGCTATAGTCATTCATAAAAGCGCTGAGCAAACTGTTGGCGCTATATAAATCCTGTATAATAATAATAATAATACATGTGTTGGAGCTGACAGGGGCTCTCTGTTGCACCACACTTGCAGACATGGATACCTGACACAGGTAACTTGTTGTATACTTGGATACCTAAAATACACCCCAAAACTCCTTCTTAGTATGGGGATACCACATGTGTGAGCCTTTTTCACAGCCTAGATGCATAGAGGGGCCCTAAATCCAAGAAGCATCTCTGGGTTTTCAAGGATCATAAATTTCATGACTACCAATCATATTCCTTGAGTCCCTGAATTTCCAAGATAGGAGAAACACCAACAAAATGACCACATTATGGAAAGGAAACACTCCAGGGTATTTTCTGAAAGCCATAGTGAGTCTTTTGTAAATTTAATTTTTCGCCATAAAATTTTGGAAAATGCAGGAAAAAAAATTAAAGTTTGTTTTTTACCCAAAGTTGTCAATTAATAAGATATTTCTAATACACATCAAAGGCACATGTAGAATACACATCAAATACACATCAAAGGCATATGTAGAATAACACTCCAACACTCATTCTGCTACTCCTATGGCAATACCACATGTGTGATTTTTTTTTTTACAGTCACATAGAGAAGCCTAAAATCCAAGGAGAACCTTCAGGTGTTGCAGTAGCATAAATTACACATCCAATTTCCTGACTACCTAGCATATATTTGGAGCACAAGGACAATAGAAATATCCCAAAAATGGCCACATCCAAGGTATTTTCTAAGAAACATGGTGAGTCTTTTGAATACTTCAATTTTTGCCACAAGGTTTTGGAACATGTAGAATGAAAATGAAAATATATTTTTTAAGAGAAAGTTGTCAGTTAATTAAATGTTTCTACGGCACAGCATAGACATCTAAGGCACAGTATAGACATACATAGACTTACACCTCAAAAAACATTTTGCCACTCCTCCGAGCGTGGTGATAGATTTCACAACCTAACCACATAGAGAGGCCCAAAATCCAAGAGCACCTTCAGACTTTCTAGGGGTGTAAATTTCGCATTTAATTTCCTGATTACCCATCACATTTTTGGAGGTAGTGGAGCACTCGGACAGCAGAAACACCTGTAAATTTTGAAGTAAACACCACAAGATATTTTTAAGAAGTATGGTGAGTCTTTTGAAGGGCTTCATTTTTTGCCAAAAGTTTTTGTAAAATGCAGAATGAAAATTAATTTTTTTTATACATTCGTCAATTGATAAAATATTTCTCCCACACAGCACAGACATACTTAAAATACAACCCAAAACACATGATGAGTGGGATATCAGTAGTTTAAATAATAGTTAAAAATTATCAGGTAGTGAATTATGTTTTTGTTTCTGTATAGTTGACTGGGATTGGGACTGTGAGGTAAATTTATTCATATGTGGGATTACTAATGATTAGCGATGAGCGAATCGAACTTGGCGAAGTGGAATTCGTTTCGAATATTAGGAAAATTTCGATTCGCGACGAATCCGAAAATTAGCAGACTTCGGATGCGCGAATCGAAATTTTTCCAAAAATGGCGGCGACATGTGCGGCGACGGAGCGGGGATCTCTGGGAAGGTGCGCAGACAAGGCGCGCTGACCCATAATGCATTCATTCATGACATGTGATCGCATTAGCCAATCAGCAGCCAGCCAGCCAGCACTGTTTAATGGTCGAGCTATAAATTGCGGCCATTTTAGAATTCTCCATTTGCCTCCAGTCATTCAAGAGAGGCAGACCTGGCTGTATTGAGGGAGAGAGTTAGGGACACAGAAACGTTACTTAGGGCCACAGAAACGTTACTTAGGGACACAGAAACGTTACTTAGGGCCACAGAACCGTTACTTAGGGCCACAGAACCGTTACTTAGGGCCACAGAAACGTTACTTAGGGCCACAGAACCGTTACTTAGGGCCACAGAAACGTTACTTAGGGCCACAGAAACGTTACTTAGGGCCACAGAACCGTTACTTAGGGCCACAGAAACGTTACTTAGGGCCACAGAAACGTTACTTAGGGCCACAGAATTGTTACTGAGGGACAGACACAGAATTGTTACTGAGGGACACAGAATTGTTACTGAGGGACACAGAATTATTACTCAGGGACAGACACAGAATTGTTACTCAGGGACAGACACAGAATTGTTACTGAGGGACACAGAATTGTTACTGAGGGACACAGAATTGTTACTGAGGGATACAGAATTGTTACTCAGGGACAGACACAGAATTGTTACTCAGGGACAGACACAGAATTGTTACTCAGGGACAGACACAGAATTGTTACTCAGGGACAGACACAGAATTGTTACTGAGGGACACAGAATTGTTACTGAGGGACACAGAATTGTTACTCAGGGACAGACACAGAATTGTTACTCAGGGACAGACACAGAATTGTTACTCAGGGAAAGACACAGAATTTTTACTCAGGGACAGACACAGAATTGTTACTCAGGGACACAGAATTGTTACTGAGGGACACAGAATTGTTACTCAGGGACAGACACAGAATTGTTACTCAGGGACAGACACAGAATTGTTACTCAGGGACACAGAATTGTTACTGAGGGACACAGAATTGTTACTCAGGGACAGACACAGAATTGTTACTGAGGGACACAGAATTGTTACTGAGGGACACAGAATTGTTACTGAGGGACACAGAATTGTTACTCAGGGACAGACACAGAATTGTTACTGAGGGACACAGAATTGTTACTCAGGGACAGACACAGAATTGTTACTCAGGGACAGACACAGAATTGTTATTCAGGGACAGACACAGAATTGTTACTGAGGGACACAGAATTGTTACTGAGGGACACAGAATTGTTACTCAGGGACAGACACAGCATTGTTACTCAGGGTCAGACACAGAATTGTTACTCAGGGACAGACACGGAATTGTTACTCAGGGACAGACAAAGAATTGTTACTCAGGGACAGACACAGAATTGTTACTGAGGGACACAGAATTGTTACTAAGGGACACAGAATTGTTACTGAGGGACACAGAATTGTTACTCAGGGACAGACACAGAATTGTTACTCAGGGACAGACACAGAATTGTTACTGAGGGACACAGAATTGTTACTCAGGGACAGACACAGAGTTGTTACTCAGGGACAGACACAGAATTGTTACTGAGGGACACAGAATTGTTACTGAGGGACACAGAATTGTTACTGAGGGACACAGGATTGTTACTCAGGGACAGACACAGAATTATTACTCAGGGACAGACACAGAATTGTTACTGAGGGACACAGAATTGTTACTGAGGGACACAGAATTGTTACTGAGGGACACAGAATTGTTACTCAGGGACAGACACAGAATTGTTACTCAGGGACAGACACAGAATTGTTACTCAGGGGCAGACACAGAATTGTTACTCAGGGACAGACACAGAATTGTTATTGAGGGACACAGAATTGTTACTGAGGGACACAGAATTGTTACTCAGGGACAGACACAGAATTGTTACTGAGGGACACAGAATAGTTACTGAGGGACACAGAATTGTTACTCAGGGACAGACACAGAATTGTTACTGAGGGACACAGAATTGTTACTGAGGGACACAGAATTGTTACTCAGGGACACAGAATTGTTACTCAGGGACAGACACAGAATTGTTACTGAGGGACACAGAATTGTTACTGAGGGACACAGAATTGTTACTCAGGGACAGACACAGAATTGTTACTGAGGGACACAGAATTGTTACTGAGGGACACAGAATTGTTACTCAGGGACAGACACAGAATTGTTACTGAGGGACACAGAATTGTTACTGAGGGACACAGAATTGTTACTGAGGGACACAGAATTGTTACTCAGGGACACAGAATTGTTACTGAGGGACACAGAATTGTTACTCAGGGACAGACACAGAATTGTTACTGAGGGACAGACACAGAATTGTTACTGAGGGACACAGAATTGTTACTCAGGGACAGACACAGAATTGTTACTGAGGGACACAGAATTGTTACTCAGGGACAGACACAGAATTGTTACTCAGGGACAGACACAGAATTGTTACTGAGGGACACAGAATTGTTACTGAGGGACACAGAATTGTTACTCAGGGACAGACACAGAATTGTTACTCAGGGACAGACACAGAATTGTTTCTCAGGGACAGACACAGAATTGTTACTCAGGGACAGACACAGAATTGTTACTGAGGGACACAGAATTGTTACTAAGGGACACAGAATTGTTACTGAGGGATACAGAATTGTTACTCAGGGACAGACACAGAATTGTTACTCAGGGACAGACACAGAATTGTTACTCAGGGACAGACACAGAATTGTTACTGAGGGACACAGAATTGTTACTCAGGGACAGACACAGAATTGTTACTGAGGGACACAGAATTGTTACTGAGGGACACAGAATTGTTACTCAGGGACAGACAGAATTGTTACTCAGGGACAGACACAGAATTGTTACTCAGGGACAGACACAGAATTGTTACTGAGGGACACAGAATTGTTACTGAGGGACACAGAATTGTTACTCAGGGACAGACACAGAATTGTTACTCAGGGACAGACACAGAATTTTTACTCAGGGACAGACACAGAATTGTTACTCAGGGACAGACACAGAATTGTTACTGAGGGACACAGAATTGTTACTGAGGGACACAGAATTGTTACTGAGGGACACAGAATTGTTACTGAGGGACACAGAATTGTTACTGAGGGACAGACACAGAATTGTTACTCAGGGACAGACACAGAATTGTTACTCAGGGACAGACACAGAATTGTTACTGAGGGACACAGAATTGTTACTGAGGGACACAGAATTGTTACTGAGGGACACAGAATTGTTACTCAGGGACAGACACAGAATTGTTACTGAGGGACACAGAATAGTTACTGAGGGACACAGAATTGTTACTCAGGGACAGACACAGAATTGTTACTGAGGGACACAGAATTGTTACTGAGGGACACAGAATTGTTACTCAGGGACACAGAATTGTTACTCAGGGACAGACACAGAATTGTTACTGAGGGACACAGAATTGTTACTGAGGGACAGACACAGAATTGTTACTCAGGGACAGACACAGAATTGTTACTCAGGGACACAGAATTGTTACTGAGGGACACAGAATTGTTACTCAGGGACACAGAATTGTTACTCAGGGACACAGAATTGTTACTCAGGGACAGACACAGAATTGTTACTGAGGGACACAGAATTGTTACTGAGGGACACAGAATTGTTACTCAGGGACAGACACAGAATTGTTACTGAGGGACACAGAATTGTTACTGAGGGACACAGAATTGTTACTCAGGGACAGACACAGACTTGTTACTGAGGGACACAGAATTGTTACTGAGGGACACAGAATTGTTACTGAGGGACACAGAATTGTTACTCAGGGACACAGAATTGTTACTGAGGGACACAGAATTGTTACTCAGGGACAGACACAGAATTGTTACTGAGGGACACAGAATTGTTACTCAGGGACAGACACAGAATTGTTACTGAGGGACACAGAATTGTTACTCAGGGACACAGAATTGTTACTGAGGAACACAGAATTGTTACTCAAGGACACAGAATTGTTACTGAGGGACACAGAATTGTTACTGAGGGACACAGAATTGTTACTCAGGGACAGACACAGAATTGTTACTGAGGGACACAGAATTGTTACTGAGGGACACAGAATTGTTACTCAGGGACACAGAATTGTTACTCAGCGACAGACACAGAATTGTGACTCAGGGACAGACACAGAATTGTGACTCAGGGACAGACACAGAATTGTTACTGAGGGACACAGAATTGTTACAGAGGGACACAGAATTGTTACTCAGGGACAGACACAGAATTGTTACTCAGGGACAGACACAGAATTGTTACTCACGGACAGACACAGAATTGTTACTCAGGGACACAGAATTGTTACTGTGGGACACAGAATTGTTACTCAGGGACACAGAATTGTTACTGAGGGACACAGAATAGTTACTGAGGGACACAGAATTGTTACTCAGCGACAGACACAGAATTGTTACTGAGGGACACAGAATTGTTACTGAGGGACACAGAATTGTTACTCAGGGACACAGAATTGTTACTCAGCGACAGACACAGAATTGTTACTCAGGGACAGACACAGAATTGTTACTCAGGGACAGACACAGAATTGTTACTGAGGGACACAGAATTGTTACTGAGGGACACAGAATTGTTACTCAGGGACAGACACAGAATTGTTACTCAGGGACAGTCACAGAATTGTTACTCATGGACAGACACAGAATTGTTACTCAGGGACAGACACAGAATTGTTACTGAGGGACACAGAATTGTTACTGAGGGACACAGAATTGTTACTCAGGGACAGACACAGAATTGTTACTCAGGGACAGACACAGAATTGTTACTCAGGGACAGACACAGAATTGTTACTGAGGGACACAGAATTGTTACTCAGGGACAGACACAGAATTGTTACTGAGGGACACAGAATTGTTACTCAGGGACAGACACAGAATTGTTACTCAGGGACAGACACAGAATTGTTACTCAGGGACAGACACAGAATTGTTACTGAGGGACACAGAATTGTTACTGAGGGACACAGAATTGTTACTCAGGGACAGACACAGAATTGTTAATCAGGGACAGACACAGAATTGTTACTCAGGGACAGACAAAGAATTGTTACTCAGGGACAGACACAGAATTGTTACTGAGGGACACAGAATTGTTACTAAGGGACACAGAATTGTTACTGAGGGACACAGAATTGTTACTCAGGGACAGACACAGAATTGTTACTCAGGGACAGACACAGAATTGTTACTGAGGGACACAGAATTGTTACTGAGGGACACAGCATTGTTACTGAGGGACACAGAATTGTTACTCAGGGACAGACACAGAATTGTTACTGAGGGACACAGAATTGTTACTCAGGGACAGACACAGAATTGTTACTCAGGGACAGACACAGAATTGTTACTGAGGGACACAGAATTGTTACTGAGGGACACAGAATTGTTACTGAGGGACACAGAATTGTTACTCAGGGACAGACAGATTTGTTACTCAGGGACAGACACAGAATTGTTACTGAGGGACACAGAATTGTTACTGAGGGACACAGAATTGTTACTCAGGGACAGACACAGAATTGTTACTCAGGGACAGGCACAGAATTGTTACTCAGGCACAGACACAGAATTGTTACTCAGGGACAGACACAGAATTGTTACTGAGGGACACAGAATTGTTACTGAGGGACACAGAATTGTTACTGAGGGACAGACACAGAATTGTTACTCAGGGACAGACACAGAATTGTTACTCAGGGACAGACACAGAATTGTTACTCAGGGACAGACACAGAATTGTTACTGAGGGACACAGAATTGTTACTGAGGGACACAGAATTGTTACTGAGGGACACAGAATTGTTACTCAGGGACAGACACAGAATTGTTACTGAGGGACACAGAATAGTTACTGAGGGACAAAGAATTGTTACTCAGGGACAGACACAGAATTGTTACTGAGGGACACAGAATTGTTACTGAGGGACACAGAATTGTTACTCAGGGACACAGAATTGTTACTCAGGGACAGACACAGAATTGTTACTGAGTGACACAGAATTGTTACTGAGGGACACAGAATTGTTACTCAGGGACAGACACAGAATTGTTACTGAGGGACACAGAATTGTTACTGAGGGACACAGAATTGTTACTCAGGGACAGACACAGAATTGTTACTGAGGGACACAGAATTGTTACTGAGGGACACAGAATTGTTACTCAGGGACAGACACAGAATTGTTACTGAGGGACACAGAATTGTTACGGAGGGACACAGAATTTTTACTCAGGGACAGACACAGAATTGTTACTCAGGGACACAGAATTGTTACTGAGGGACACAGAATTGTTACTCAGGGACACAGAATTGTTACTGAGGGACACAGAATTGTTACTGAGGGACACAGAATTGTTACTCAGGGACACAGAATTGTTACTCAGGGACAGACACAGAATTGTTACTGAGGGACACAGAATTGTTACTGAGGGACACAGAATTGTTACTGAGGGACACAGAATTGTTACTCAGGGACACAGAATTGTTACTCAGGGACAGACACAGAATTGTTACTGAGGGACACAGAATTGTTACTGAGGGACACAGAATTGTTACTCAGGGACAGACACAGAATTGTTACTGAGGGACACAGAATTGTTACTGAGGGACACAGAATTGTTACTCAGGGACACAGAATTGTTACTCAGGGACACAGAATTGTTACTCAGGGACACAGAATCGTTGAATTAAAGAGTATGTCAGACAACATGCAGAGGAGTGGCAGAGGAGGCAATGTTTTAGGAGCGAGCAGACTTGGCAGCAGAGGAAGGGGTCGAGGCAGCACTAGTCGCAGCCAGAGGCCAGTGCTCCCGGTGTCATCCAGCGGTCGTGTCTCTACCGACAACCCTGCCGTCATCAATTGGTTGGCTCGGTCATCTTCCTCTTCCCAGGTCACCTCTGACACCTACAGCCAACGGTCGGTGGGTACGTCAGACACAACCGTTAGTTGGCATGGCCCGGGAGCAAGCCCACTGAAATCACGTGTCCTCTACCTGCCCCTGTCCTTTGGTGTTCCCTCACCAAGCGAAGTATCGCATGCTGTGGGCTCAGCCCCACTGTACAGTGAGGAAGAGCTAACAGAGGGCGGTCAGGAACGGGGGGAGACATCCGCCTCTTCAGCAGCCAGGCGAAGAAGTACTGGCGAGGAGAGTGGCTCGGTAGCCGGTCTAGAGACAGGTCTGTCTCTTGACCCACACGCAGCCGAGGGGGCTAGTAGTGAGGCGGAGACCCTAATTGATGATGATGAGGCTGATCGCACTTGGCAGCCTCGTCGTCATCAGGCTATTGCTTCCGCATCATCAGGAGAAGAGGGTGGCAGCTTGGCAGCGAGCAAAACAGTCGGTGGGTTGCCCAGGAGGCAGCAGGGTCGCAGCAGTGTCAGTGGAGGCAAACGGCCACGGAGTAGAGCACCAGCTCCACTGCAGCCTACCACCACGGCCAGTAGTGGTGCCGGTGTGCACGGAGGAAGTAGCAGTCAGCCAGTGAGGAGTATCGGTGGCAAAGTTTCCTACTCGGCGGTGTGGCAATTTTTCGTCAAGCCGCCCGAGGAAGTAAACGTAGCCGTATGTCGACTATGTGGCCAGAAAGTCAAGCGTGGCCAGGGGGCCCATGTTGGGACTACAGCGTTGCGTCAGCATATGCAGCGTCGCCATTTGGTGGCCTGGGAAAACCGTGATAAAGATACGGCGGTTCTGCCTGCCCCAGCCCTCGCTCCATCACCCGCTCCGTTACTTGCTCCGTCACCCGACGTCAATCGCCCTCTATCAGCCAGTCAAGGCTCCAACACCTTTGCTGAGGGGAGTTGTCGCTCGTTGGTATCTTCCGCTCGTTCAGATGCTCCTTCTCCTGCTACTCCTCTTCACGGATTCCGTCAGCAGATTTTCTTGGAATCCGTTTCCAAGAGACAACAGTTTGCGAGCACGCACCCGACGGTGCAAAAGCTGAACGTCCTCCTGTCCAAGTTGCTGGTGCTGCAGTCCCTCCCTTTCCAAGTGGTGGACTTAGCACCTTTCCGAGAAATGATGGCTTGTGCCGCGCCGCGGTGGAGAGTGCCAAGCCGGCATTTTTTCGCCAAAAAGGCAGTGCCAGCCCTGCATTCACATGTAGAAGAGATGGTGGGCCAGTCTTTGAGCATGTCGGTCTCTGCCAAAGTGCACGGCACTGTATTGGAGCTGTATTTACGGTCAGGGACAGTACATGTCATTTACGGCCCACTGGGTGAACGTGGTGCCGGCACAGCCGCACCAGCAACTTGGACAGGTCACGCCGCTTTTGCCTCCACGTTTGCACGTCCTTGGTCCACAAAAGATGTCCGCCTCTACCACCTCTTCTTCCGCCGTGTCCTCAGCCGCCATCCCGTGCCAAGTCCCATTACCCGACCGGCATATCAGATGTGCAGGGCGCAACGGTGTCACGCTGTGCTGCACCTGGTATGCCTTGGCGAACGTAGTCACACAGGGGAGGAACTTCTGAGTGTAATGAACAGAGAAATCGACAGATGGCTGTCTCCGCGCAAACTGAAAATCGGAACCATGTTGACCTACAACGGAAAGAACATGGTGTCTGCTCTGCGTCAAGGAAGGTTGTGCCATGCGCCATGCATGGCTCACGTGTTCAATCTGGTTGTCAAGCGGTTCCTAAAATCTACCATCCCACTGCAAGACATCCTTAAAATGTCACGTAAACTTTGCATGCATTTCAGCCATTCCTACACCGCAAAGCACACCCTCCTTGAGCTGCAGCGGCAGAACGTAATTCCACAGCAACGCCTGATCTGCGACGTTGCAACAAGGTGGAATTCAACCCTACACATGTTAGACCGCCTTTACGAACAGCGAAAGGCCATCACCGATTTCCTGATGTTACAAGTGGATAAAGGTACTCCCCTGTGTAACTTCGATGTCAGCCATTGGCAGCTCATGCGTGACACCTGCCGCTTGCTCAGGCCCTTTGAGGAGGCCACGCTATTCGTGAGTCGGCAGGACTATTGGATGAACGACGTCATTCCTCTGTTGCACGTCCTGGAACAAATGCTGTTAACAATGGCTGGTCAGGGTGCGGTAGACGTGGCGCACAGATCTCAACGCCACATGACCCCTGTGGGGGCAGGACAGGAAGAAGAGGAGGAGGTAGAGGAGGACATTTGTGCTCAGGAATTATTGAGTGAAATGGGTGGTTTTTCCACTCAGCGGACAGGAGTGGAGGAGCAGGAGCATCTGGTAGAGGAGGAGGAGGAGGAGACAGAGGACCCAGACGCACCGTGGCAGTATGCTGTGGAGATGGAGGCAGGGAGTCCCTCGCATTCCTTGGCACAAATGGCCCATAGCATGCTAGGTTGCTTGCGTAGCGACAGCCGAATAATAACCATCAGACAGAGGGATGACTTTTGGCTGTCCACCTTGTTGGACCCTCGCTACCGTTCAAAAATGGTGGCCTTTTTCACACCTGCTGAGAGGGAGGCCAAAATAACGTACTACAAAAACCACCTATGTAGTCAGTTGGTCTCTGCCTTTCTGCGCCAACGTCCATCCTCAGACACTGTGGGCCCTGTGCGCTCGCGTTCCGCTGCCATGGCAGCAGGGGAGGGGTAGGGTGGTAGGAGCAGTGGCAGCTCCACCAGCAGCGGCTGCCTCAGTCTGCAGTCGATGATGAGTAGCTTTCTTCACCAGCGCAGTGAGGAAACTACTAACCAGCCGCAGCAGCAGCAGCATCAGGTGGACCTGGAGCAGGACCTCAAACAACAGGCTTGGGCCTACTTGGACAGCACCCTGCCAACCGAGGTAGACAATCCCCTTGACTACTGGGCAACGAAACTTGACCTTTGGCCCCAACTAGCTGAATTTGCCCTTGAAAGGCTGTCATGCCCAGCCAGTAGCGTGGCATCGGAGCGCGTGTTTAGTGCGGCAGGAGGTATTGTAACTCCGCAAAGGACACGACTGTCCACCCAAAGTGTGGAGAGACTCACGTTTGTGAAAATGAATCAGGCGTGGATTAGTCTGGATTTCAAACCACCAGTTCCTGACACAACTGACTAAATCCGCCATGAATCATGCCCCAAACATGTGCCTGTGAGGGACCGCCGAGCGGCACCACTAGCACTCCACCGGTCAGGCGTGCCCAGAGCGCGGAATCTAAGCCCCAGGGTACTTGTTCACCAGGGCCCCTGATGGTGGGGATGGACTTGTAGTACCCTGAGACCAGGTCGCCTCTACTGAGCACACCTGTCAGTGGTAGGGGTGTCCGCCAGGGGTTCCAACCAGGGAGAGCCAAATGTGAGGAGGTCGGGTGACCCTGATGGGATGGATGGATGGATGGCTGAGCAAGTGCGTAGTCAGACAGGCCGAGTCGGTAATGTAGAGGACGGTAAGGTACAAGGGAGCAGGCAGAGAATCGTCGGGTCACACGCCAGGTCAGCAACAGGAGGTCAGATCTACAGAGGGGCATCCAGGGAGAGAGGTCAGGCAAGCAAGGGTCTGGGCAGGAGAAATCAGCAAGGTCAAGAGCAATCCGGGTCAATAACTTACAGTATACAGGTTCACAGGATCAGGAATGCAGGTAAGACCAGAAGGCAACGAAATGACAGCTCAGGGACCTTTAAATATCCCGCCCTGCGCTGCCATTGGTGCCCAGCGGGCGGCCGCGGCTTCTACTGCGCATGCGCGAACTCGAACGCCGCGGCCGGCCCGGACCTAGTGCCCGTGTACTGGGAGGAGCAGTGCGCCTGCGCCGGGACCATCGAGGGACGGATCGCGGGGATCCCTGACATTGCCCCCCCCTACGGGCAACCTCCGGATGCCCACCCGATCTCTCCACCACGGGTGATCACAAAGAAACCTCCGGACAAGCCTAGGTGCATGGACATTATGGGCTGGTTCCCACGAATTGTCCTCAGGGCCGTAGCCCTTCCACTTGATGAGAAATTGGGTCTGGCCCCCCCTTCGACGGCACTTCAAGATTGCCTCCACCTCAAATTCCTCTTCCTCTTCAACCGTTACGGCCTCCGGGGGCCTGGATTCCCGTTCCGGGAAGGCATCAGGGACTACCGGTTTCAACAGGGACACGTGGAAGACAGGGTGGATCTTGAGTGTGTCAGGGAGAACAAGTTCATAGGCCACCTCATTGACCATCCGTTTGATGCAAAAAGGGCCTATGAATTTAGGTCCCAACTTCTTCGACGGGCAAAGCATCCTCAAGTTTGACGTAGCCAGCCAAACCTTCTCTCCGGGCTGCAACACCAGGTTCCCTCTTCGCTTCCTATTGAAAGCCTTCTTATAGTCTTCTTGGGCTTGACGGATGGCTTCCTGTAATTTCTTATTGTTGGAGGTGAAGAAGGTCAGTGCATCCTGCGTCGCTGGAATCGGGCATTCCGGGACCAAGTCCGGGAGGAAGACCGGATGAAACCCATAGTTGGCGAAGAACGGGGACTGCCCAGTTGCTGAATGGCAAGCGTTGTTGTACGCGAATTCTGCCAAAGGGAGGAGTGGCGCCCAGTCGTCCTGAGAGAATGATGTGTAGCATCGCAGGTATTGTTCCAGGGTCTGATTGGTCCTCTCGGTCTGGCCATTGGTCTGAGGGTGAAATGCCGAGGAAAGAGACAGCTTGATATCCAGGGCTTTGCACAGCGCCCTCCAAAACCGCGAGGTAAACTGCACCCCTCGGTCCGAGACGATGTCTTCGGGAACCCCATGCAGTCTAACGATCTCTCGAATAAAGACTTGTGCCGTCTCGGCTGCAGATGGAGTCTTCCGTAAAGGGATGAAATGGGCCATCTTGGATAAGCGGTCCACAACCACGAGGATTGCTGTGTGATCCAGCGAAGGAGGGAGCTCGACTATGAAGTCCATGGAGATTCTCTGCCAGGGCCGTTCAGGGATGGGCAATGGACGTAGCAGGCCCCATGCCTTGTTCCTTGAAGGCTTGTTCCGCTGGCAGATGGCACAGGAGCCCACGTAGATCTTACAATCCTTGGCCATGTCCGGCCACCAGAAGGAACGCCGGAGAAGTTCCAGGGTCTTGACCGGTCCAAAATGTCCTGCCAGTGGGTGGTCATGGCAATGTCCCAAGACTAAGGTTCGGGCATCCTCTGGCACCACAATCCGGTCCTCCCTCCATAGGAGTCCCTCCTTGTTCTGGAGGGGGGCCCCATCGGAGGTAGACATTGCTGTGGACGCCCTCAGGATCTCGGAGCGAAGGTTTGTCTGAAGGGCCAAGAAATTCCCTGCCGGAAGAATAGTGTCGGGCACTGGGATCTCCTTGGTGTCCTCATACATGCGCGATAATGCGTCAGGCTTCGTGTTTTTCGAGCCGGGCCTGTATGTGATGTGGAACTGGAACCTCGAGAAAAACAATGCCCATCTTGCTTGTCGTGGGCGTAGACGTTTGGCCGTCCTCAGATATTCCAGGTTCTTGTGGTCCGTGAATATCAGGATGGGATGGGAGGCACCTTCCAGCAGGTACCTCCATTCCTCTAAAGCGGTTTTGATAGCCAGTAGCTCGCGATCCCCAATGTCGTAGTTCCTCTCCGCCGGGGTAAGTTTCCGTGAAAAGAATGCTACTGGGTGAAGTAATTCCTTGGCGCCCTTCCGCTGGGAAAGGATGGAGCCAACCGCGTTTTCAGATGCATCTACTTCTAAGATGTAGGGCAGGGAGGCGTCGGGATGACCCAGAATGGGTGCCGAGGTAAATAACCTTTTTAGTGCCTCAAAGGCTTCCTGTGCCTCGGGCGTCCATCTGAATCGCGTCCCAAGCTTAGCTAGTTGAGTGATAGGGGAGACCAGACCCGAGAAGTTCTTGATGAACTTCCGGTAGAAATTTGCGAACCCAATAAAACGTTGGACACTTTTCCTGTCCGTGGGTTCAGGCCAATCTAGGATCGCTGAGACCTTCTGAGGGTCCATTGCGACCCCCGTGGTGGAGATAATCAGACCCAGGAATGTAACGCTAGCCTGTTCAAAGCAGCATTTCTCTGCTTTAGCGTACAACCCGTGCTGCCGCAACCGCCCCAACACCTTTGTTACATGTACCCTGTGCTCCCCCAGGGAGGATGAGAAAATCAAAATGTCGTCTAAGTAGACGATGACAAAGATGTCCAGGAAGTCCCTAAAGATATCGTTTACAAAGTGCTGGAAGGTGGCTGGCGCATTGCATAACCCGAAAGGCATGACCAGGTATTCAAAATGGCCGAATCGGGTGCGGAAGGCCGTCTTCCACTCATCCCCCTCCCTTATGCGAACCAAATTGTAGGCTCCCCTTAAGTCCAACTTGGTAAATACTACCGCAGCCTTTAAGCTCTGGAACAATTCAGGTACCAGAGGTAATGGGTAACGATTTTTAATGGTGACCCTATTCAGCTCCCGATAGTCAATGCATGGCCTCAAAGTCTTGTCCTTCTTTTCTACAAAGAAGATCCCTGCACCTGCTGGGGAAGTGGAGGGACGGATGAATCCCTTACGGAGGCTATCCTCAATATAGTCCTTCAGGGCCCCTAATTCCAGCTCAGAAAGGGGAAAAATTCGTCCGAACGGGATTTCAGAACCGGGCAACAGATCAATTGGACAGTCATATGGGCAGTGGGGGGGTAGAGCATCTGCTCCCCGTTCACTGGACACGTCAAGGAACTTGTGATAGGCTGCAGGAACCACTTGTTTCAGGCTGTCATCCCCCTCAGAGCACAAAAGAACCTGGGGGACCCCCGGGCCCGAAGTTCGACACAGTTCCCGACAATATGGGGAAGGGAACGAGACAACCCCAGTTTCCCAGTCAATTTGGGGGTTATGGGCCCGCAACCAAGGGAGCCCCAGAATGACTGGGAAAAGGGGTGATGCAATAGCATCCAGGCGGAGGAGTTCCCGGTGCTGACCGGCAATGGAAGTCATAATGGAAGGGGTCTCCTGGTTGACTACTCCTGACTTTATCCGGGAACCATCAGCTAAAAAGATATGAAACCCCTTCTCCTTTGGGCGGAGGGGAATACCCTGCTGGTGAGCAAAATTGATATCCACAAAACAGCTGCATGCCCCCGAATCAACTATGGCCGACACCTCCACGGTCCTTTCGGAAAGCTGAAAGGAGAGGGGAACAACTAAGTACTGGGACGGGGTCATATCGCCAACAGATAAAGAAGATGAAGTGAACTTACTCAGTTTCTGTGGGCAGGAACGCACCATGTGACCAGCTTCGCCGCAGTACAGGCACAGATTCTGGGAGCGTCTGCGCTGGCGTTCCTCAGGCGATAGTTTAGGCCGAGCCAGGCCTAGCTGCATGGGTTCGGGGGCATCTTCAGCCGGCAGGTTCTGGATGCTTGGCCTAGTATGTTGACCGGATCCCTGAAATGACCCCCAGGGATTTCCGCGACCCTGACCAGACCTCTCCAATCTGCGCTCCCGCAGCCTACGGTCAATTTTAATAGTGAGTGCAATCAAGTCCTCTAATATCTCGGGCACCTCTACCCGGGCGAGCTCGTCTTTCAGAGCCTCAGATAGGCCCATACGAAACTGGTGTAAAAGGGCGAACTCGTTCCAACGAGTGTCACCCATCCAGCGCCTAAAGTCAGAGGCGTATTCCTCAGCCGTCCGCCGACCTTGTCGGAGTGTGTATAACGTGGCCTCGGCCGAGGCCGCCCGTTGTGGGTCATCATATAAGATGGCCATAGCGTTAAAGAAGCTGTCGACCGAAATCAGGTGAGGGTCATTGTTTCCCCTTAGTCGGTGGGCCCAGTCTTGGGGTTCACCCTGCAGCAGGGAGACAACAAACCCCACTTTCACTGATTCTGTCAAAAAGGTCCGTGGCTGTAGTTCAAAAAAGAGAAGACAAGAGTCACGAAATGACCGAAAACGTGTGCGATCCCCATGGAAGCGCTCGGGTAAGGGTACTCGGGGTTCCGCCATAGGGAGTGATGTGGGAGGCCCAGGAGCCGGCTCGTGGGCTGCTGCAACTGGAGGTGCAGGAGCCGGGGCCTGTGAAACAGGAACAGATATGGTGCAGGCCTGAAACCGATTCTCGATCTGCAGACATCTGTCCTGTAATGTGTTTACAGCTTGCGT
Organism: Staurois parvus; assembly: GCF_062004578.1. Taxonomy (NCBI): domain Eukaryota; kingdom Metazoa; phylum Chordata; class Amphibia; order Anura; family Ranidae; genus Staurois; species Staurois parvus. Next base: position 3,705,441 of record NW_028317943.1, read on the forward strand.
CAGGGTAGACAGGTGCCTGCACACCTCGTCCAACGGGGTGAGTCCTCCTCGAGGCTCAGTCATGGCCTTCTGGTACTGTGAGGGACCGCCGAGCGGCACCACTAGCACTCCACCGGTCAGGCGTGCCCAGAGCGCGGAATCTAAGCCCCAGGGTACTTGTTCACCAGGGCCCCTGATGGTGGGGATGGACTTGTAGTACCCTGAGACCAGGTCGCCTCTACTGAGCACACCTGTCAGTGGTAGGGGTGTCCGCCAGGGGTTCCAACCAGGGAGAGCCAAATGTGAGGAGGTCGGGTGACCCTGATGGGATGGATGGATGGATGGCTGAGCAAGTGCGTAGTCAGACAGGCCGAGTCGGTAATGTAGAGGACGGTAAGGTACAAGGGAGCAGGCAGAGAATCGTCGGGTCACACGCCAGGTCAGCAACAGGAGGTCAGATCTACAGAGGGGCATCCAGGGAGAGAGGTCAGGCAAGCAAGGGTCTGGGCAGGAGTAATCAGCAAGGTCAAGAGCAATCCGGGTCAATAACTTACAGTATACAGGTTCACAGGATCAGGAATGCAGGTAAGACCAGAAGGCAACGAAATGACAGCTCAGGGACCTTTAAATATCCCGCCCTGCGCTGCCATTGGTGCCCAGCGGGCGGCCGCGGCTTCTACTGCGCATGCGCGAACTCGAACGCCGCGGCCGGCCCGGACCTAGTGCCCGTGTACTGGGAGGAGCAGTGCGCCTGCGCCGGGACCATCGAGGGACGGATCGCGGGGATCCCTGACAGTGCCACTTTCAGGTCTCCTCACACTGCTGGTGTGTTCCATTTTGTCATAGGGTGCTGGCAGATTACGGGCCTCCCATTGCTGCTGCCAGGCCCGTAATCTGCCATGGGCCCCAGTACCGCCTCCTCATGCTGCTGCCAGGTCCACAGTGTCTCATGGGTCCCTGTACGGCCTCCCATTGCTGCTGTCTCCATCGCCACACTCTGCCATGTGCCACTTTCAGGTCTCCTCACACTGCTGGTGTGTTCCATTTTGTCATAGGGTGCTGGCAGATTACGGGCCTCCCATTGATGCTGCTAGGCCCGTAATCTGCCATGGGCCCCCGTACCACCTCCTCATGCTGCTGCCAGGTCCAGAGTGTCTCATGGGTCCCTGTACGGCCTCCCATTGCTGCTGTCTCCATCGCCACACTCTGCCATGTGCCACTTTCAGGTCTCCTCACACTGCTGGTGTGTTCCATTTTGTCATAGGGTGCTGGCAGATTACGGGCCTCCCATTGCTGCTGCCAGGCCTGTAATCTGCCATGGGCCCCTGTACCGCCTCTTCATGCTGCTGCCAGGTCCAGAGTGTCTCATGGGTCCCTGTACGGCCTCCCATTGCTGCTGTCTCCATCGCCACACTCTGCCATGTGCCACTTTCAGGTCTCCTCACACTGCTGCTGTGTTCCATTTTTTGTCATAGGGTGCTGGCAGAATACGGGCCTCCCATTGCTGCTGCCAGGCCTGTAATCTGCCATGGGCCCCTGTACCGCCTCTTCATGCTGCTGCCAGGTCCAGAGTGTCTCATGGGTCCCTGTACGGCCTCCCATTGCTGCTGTCTCCATCGCCACACTCTGCCATGTGCCACTTTCAGGTCTCCTCACACACTGCTGGTGTGTTCCATTTTGTCATAGGGTGCTGGCAGATTACGGGCCTCCCATTGCTGCTGCCAGGCCCGTAATCTGCCATGGGCCCCCGTACCGCCTCCTCATGCTGCTGCCAGGTCCAGAGTCTCTCATGGGTCCCTGTACGGCCTCCCATTGCTGCTGTCTCCATCGCCACACTCTGCCATGTGCCACTTTCAGGTCTCCTCACACTGCTGGTGTGTTCCATTTTTTGTCATAGGGTGCTGGCAGATTACGGGCCTCCCATTGCTGCTGCCAGGCCCGTAATCTGCCATGGGCCCCAGTACCGCCTCCTCATGCTGCTGCCAGGTCCAGAGTTTCTCATGGGTCCCTGTACGGCCTCCCATTGCTGCTGTCTCCATCGCCACACTCTGCCATGTGCCACTTTCAGGTCTCCTCACACTGCTGGTGTGTTCCATTTTGTCATAGGGTGCTGGCAGATTACGGGCCTCCCATTGCTGCTGCCAGGCCCGTAATCTGCCATGGGCCCCAGTACCGCCTCCTCATGCTGCTGCCAGGTCCAGAGTGTCTCATGGGTCCCTGTACGGCCTCCCATTGCTGCTGTCTCCATCGCCACACTCTGCCATGTGCCACTTTCAGGTCTCCTCACACTGCTGGTGTGTTCCATTTTTTGTCATAGGGTGCTGGCAGATTACGGGCCTCCCATTGCTGCTGCCAGGCCTGTAATCTGCCATGGGCACCTGTACCGCCTCTTCATGCTGCTGCCAGGTCCAGAGTGTCTCATGGGTCCCTGTACGGCCTCCCATTGCTGCTGTCTCCATCGCCACACTCTGCCATGTGCCACTTTCAGGTCTCCTCACACTGCTGGTGTGTTCCATTTTTTGTCATAGGGTGCTGGCAGATTACGGGCCTCCCATTGCTGCTGCCAGGCCCGTAATCTGCCATGGGCCCCTGTACCGCCTCTTCATGCTGCTGCCAGGTCCAGAGTGTCTCATGGGTCCCTGTACGGCCTCCCATTGCTGCTGTCTCCATCACCACACTCTGCCATGTGCCACTTTCAGGTCTCCTCACACTGCTGGTGTGTTCCATTTTGTCATAGGGTGCTGGCAGATTACGGGCCTCCCATTGCTGCTGCCAGGCCCGTAATCTGCCATGGGCCCCCGTAACGCCTCCTCATGCTGCTGCCAGGTCCAGAGTGTCTCATGGGTCCCTGTACGGCCTCCCATTGCTGCTGTCTCCATCGCCACACTCTGCCATGTGCCACTTTCAGGTCTCCTCACACTGCTGGTGTGTTCCATTTTTTGTCATAGGGTGCTGGCAGATTACGGGCCTCCCATTGCTGCTGCCAGGCCCGTAATCTGCCATGGGCCCCAGTACCGCCTCCTCATGCTGCTGCCAGGTCCAGAGTGTCTCATGGGTCCCTGTACGGCCTCCCATTACTGCTGTCTCCATCGCCACACTCTGCCATGTGCCACTTTCAGGTCTCCTCACACTGCTGGTGTGTTCCATTTTGTCATAGGGTGCTGGCAGATTACGGGCCTCCCATTGCTGCTGCCAGGCCCGTAATCTGCCATGGGCCCCAGTACCGCCTCCTCATGCTGCTGCCAGGTCCAGAGTGTCTCATGGGTCCCTGTACGGCCTCCCATTGCTGCTGTCTCCATCGCCACACTCTGCCATGTGCCACTTTCAGGTCTCCTCACACTGCTGGTGTGTTCCATTTTGTCATAGGGTGCTGGCAGATTACGGGCCTCCCATTGCTGCTGCCAGGCCCGTAATCTGCCATGGGCCCCCGTACCGCCTCCTCATGCTGCTGCCAGGTCCAGAGTCTCTCATGGGTCCCTGTACGGCCTCCCATTGCTTCTGTCTCCATCGCCACACTCTGCCATGTGCCACTTTCAGGTCTCCTCACACTGCTGGTGTGTTCCATTTTTTGTCATAGGGTGCTGGCAGATTACGGGCCTCCCATTGCTGCTGCCAGGCCCGTAATCTGCCATGGGCCCCAGTACCGCCTCCTCATGCTGCTGCCAGGTCCAGAGTCTCTCATGGGTCCCTGTACGGCCTCCCATTGCTGCTGTCTCCATCGCCACACTCTGCCATGTGCCACTTTCAGGTCTCCTCACACTGCTGGTGTGTTCCATTTTGTCATAGGGTGCTGGCAGATTACGGGCCTCCCATTGATGCTGCTAGGCCCGTAATCTGCCATGGGCCCCCGTACCGCCTCCTCATGCTGCTGCCAGGTCCACAGTGTCTCATGGGTCCCTGTACGGCCTCCCATTGCTGCTGTCTCCATCGCCACACTCTGCCATGTGCCACTTTCAGGTCTCCTCACACTGCTGGTGTGTTCCATTTTGTCATAGGGTGCTGGCAGATTACGGGCCTCCCATTGCTGCTGCCAGGCCCGTAATCTGCCATGGGCCCCTGTACCGCCTCCTCATGCTGCTGCCAGGTCCACAGTGTCTCATGGGTCCCTGTACGGCCTCCCATTGCTGCTGTCTCCATCGCCACACTCTGCCATGTGCCACTTTCAGGTCTCCTCACACTGCTGGTGTGTTCCATTTTGTCATAGGGTGCTGGCAGATTACGGGCCTCCCATTGCTGCTGCCAGGCCTGTAATCTGCGATGGGCCCCTGTACCGCCTCTTCATGCTGCTGCCAGGTCCAGAGTGTCTCATGGGTCTCTGTACGGCCTCCCATTGCTGCTGTCTCCATCGCCACACTCTGCCATGTGCCACTTTCAGGTCTCCTCACACTGCTGGTGTGTTCCATTTTTTGTCATAGGGTGCTGGCAGATTACGGGCCTCCCATTGCTGCTGCCAGGCCCGTAATCTGCCATGGGCCCCAGTACCGCCTCCTCATGCTGCTGCCAGGTCCAGAGTTTCTCATGGGTCCCTGTACGGCCTCCCATTGCTGCTGTCTCCATCGCCACACTCTGCCATGTGCCACTTTCAGGTCTCCTCACACTGCTGGTGTGTTCCATTTTGTCATAGGGTGCTGGCAGATTACGGGCCTCCCATTGCTGCTGCCAGGCCCGTAATCTGCCATGGGCCCCAGTACCGCCTCCTCATGCTGCTGCCAGGTCCAGAGTGTCTCATGGGTCCCTGTACGGCCTCCCATTGCTGCTGTCTCCATCGCCACACTCTGCCATGTGCCACTTTCAGGTCTCCTCACACTGCTGGTGTGTTCCATTTTTTGTCATAGGGTGCTGGCAGATTACGGGCCTCCCATTGCTGCTGCCAGGCCTGTAATCTGCCATGGGCACCTGTACCGCCTCTTCATGCTGCTGCCAGGTCCAGAGTGTCTCATGGGTCCCTGTACGGCCTCCCATTGCTGCTGTCTCCATCGCCACACTCTGCCATGTGCCACTTTCAGGTCTCCTCACACTGCTGGTGTGTTCCATTTTTTGTCATAGGGTGCTGGCAGATTACGGGCCTCCCATTGCTGCTGCCAGGCCCGTAATCTGCCATGGGCCCCTGTACCGCCTCTTCATGCTGCTGCCAGGTCCAGAGTGTCTCATGGGTCCCTGTACGGCCTCCCATTGCTGCTGTCTCCATCACCACACTCTGCCATGTGCCACTTTCAGGTCTCCTCACACTGCTGGTGTGTTCCATTTTGTCATAGGGTGCTGGCAGATTACGGGCCTCCCATTGCTGCTGCCAGGCCCGTAATCTGCCATGGGCCCCCGTAACGCCTCCTCATGCTGCTGCCAGGTCCAGAGTGTCTCATGGGTCCCTGTACGGCCTCCCATTGCTGCTGTCTCCATCGCCACACTCTGCCATGTGCCACTTTCAGGTCTCCTCACACTGCTGGTGTGTTCCATTTTTTGTCATAGGGTGCTGGCAGATTACGGGCCTCCCATTGCTGCTGCCAGGCCCGTAATCTGCCATGGGCCCCAGTACCGCCTCCTCATGCTGCTGCCAGGTCCAGAGTGTCTCATGGGTCCCTGTACGGCCTCCCATTACTGCTGTCTCCATCGCCACACTCTGCCATGTGCCACTTTCAGGTCTCCTCACACTGCTGGTGTGTTCCATTTTGTCATAGGGTGCTGGCAGATTACGGGCCTCCCATTGCTGCTGCCAGGCCCGTAATCTGCCATGGGCCCCAGTACCGCCTCCTCATGCTGCTGCCAGGTCCAGAGTGTCTCATGGGTCCCTGTACGGCCTCCCATTGCTGCTGTCTCCATCGCCACACTCTGCCATGTGCCACTTTCAGGTCTCCTCACACTGCTGGTGTGTTCCATTTTGTCATAGGGTGCTGGCAGATTACGGGCCTCCCATTGCTGCTGCCAGGCCCGTAATCTGCCATGGGCCCCCGTACCGCCTCCTCATGCTGCTGCCAGGTCCAGAGTCTCTCATGGGTCCCTGTACGGCCTCCCATTGCTTCTGTCTCCATCGCCACACTCTGCCATGTGCCACTTTCAGGTCTCCTCACACTGCTGGTGTGTTCCATTTTTTGTCATAGGGTGCTGGCAGATTACGGGCCTCCCATTGCTGCTGCCAGGCCCGTAATCTGCCATGGGCCCCAGTACCGCCTCCTCATGCTGCTGCCAGGTCCAGAGTCTCTCATGGGTCCCTGTACGGCCTCCCATTGCTGCTGTCTCCATCGCCACACTCTGCCATGTGCCACTTTCAGGTCTCCTCACACTGCTGGTGTGTTCCATTTTGTCATAGGGTGCTGGCAGATTACGGGCCTCCCATTGATGCTGCTAGGCCCGTAATCTGCCATGGGCCCCCGTACCGCCTCCTCATGCTGCTGCCAGGTCCACAGTGTCTCATGGGTCCCTGTACGGCCTCCCATTGCTGCTGTCTCCATCGCCACACTCTGCCATGTGCCACTTTCAGGTCTCCTCACACTGCTGGTGTGTTCCATTTTGTCATAGGGTGCTGGCAGATTACGGGCCTCCCATTGCTGCTGCCAGGCCCGTAATCTGCCATGGGCCCCTGTACCGCCTCCTCATGCTGCTGCCAGGTCCACAGTGTCTCATGGGTCCCTGTACGGCCTCCCATTGCTGCTGTCTCCATCGCCACACTCTGCCATGTCGCCACTTTCAGGTCTCCTCACACTGCTGGTGTGTTCCATTTTGTCATAGGGTGCTGGCAGATTACGGGCCTCCCATTGCTGCTGCCAGGCCTGTAATCTGCGATGGGCCCCTGTACCGCCTCTTCATGCTGCTGCCAGGTCCAGAGTGTCTCATGGGTCTCTGTACGGCCTCCCATTGCTGCTGTCTCCATCGCCACACTCTGCCATGTGCCACTTTCAGGTCTCCTCACACTGCTGGTGTGTTCCATTTTTTGTCATAGGGTGCTGGCAGATTACGGGCCTCCCATTGCTGCTGCCAGGCCCGTAATCTGCCATGGGCCCCAGTACCGCCTCCTCATGCTGCTGCCAGGTCCAGAGTTTCTCATGGGTCCCTGTACGGCCTCCCATTGCTGCTGTCTCCATCGCCACACTCTGCCATGTGCCACTTTCAGGTCTCCTCACACTGCTGGTGTGTTCCATTTTGTCATAGGGTGCTGGCAGATTACGGGCCTCCCATTGCTGCTGCCAGGCCCGTAATCTGCCATGGGCCCCAGTACCGCCTCCTCATGCTGCTGCCAGGTCCAGAGTGTCTCATGGGTCCCTGTACGGCCTCCCATTGCTGCTGTCTCCATCGCCACACTCTGCCATGTGCCACTTTCAGGTCTCCTCACACTGCTGGTGTGTTCCATTTTTTGTCATAGGGTGCTGGCAGATTACGGGCCTCCCATTGCTGCTGCCAGGCCTGTAATCTGCCATGGGCACCTGTACCGCCTCTTCATGCTGCTGCCAGGTCCAGAGTGTCTCATGGGTCCCTGTACGGCCTCCCATTGCTGCTGTCTCCATCGCCACACTCTGCCATGTGCCACTTTCAGGTCTCCTCACACTGCTGGTGTGTTCCATTTTTTGTCATAGGGTGCTGGCAGATTACGGGCCTCCCATTGCTGCTGCCAGGCCCGTAATCTGCCATGGGCCCCTGTACCGCCTCTTCATGCTGCTGCCAGGTCCAGAGTGTCTCATGGGTCCCTGTACGGCCTCCCATTGCTGCTGTCTCCATCACCACACTCTGCCATGTGCCACTTTCAGGTCTCCTCACACTGCTGGTGTGTTCCATTTTGTCATAGGGTGCTGGCAGATTACGGGCCTCCCATTGCTGCTGCCAGGCCCGTAATCTGCCATGGGCCCCCGTAACGCCTCCTCATGCTGCTGCCAGGTCCAGAGTGTCTCATGGGTCCCTGTACGGCCTCCCATTGCTGCTGTCTCCATCGCCACACTCTGCCATGTGCCACTTTCAGGTCTCCTCACACTGCTGGTGTGTTCCATTTTTTGTCATAGGGTGCTGGCAGATTACGGGCCTCCCATTGCTGCTGCCAGGCCCGTAATCTGCCATGGGCCCCAGTACCGCCTCCTCATGCTGCTGCCAGGTCCAGAGTGTCTCATGGGTCCCTGTACGGCCTCCCATTACTGCTGTCTCCATCGCCACACTCTGCCACGTGCCACTTTCAGGTCTCCTCACACTGCTGGTGTGTTCCATTTTGTCATAGGGTGCTGGCAGATTACGGGCCTCCCATTGCTGCTGCCAGGCCCGTAATCTGCCATGGGCCCCAGTACCGCCTCCTCATGCTGCTGCCAGGTCCAGAGTGTCTCATGGGTCCCTGTACGGCCTCCCATTGCTGCTGTCTCCATCGCCACACTCTGCCATGTGCCACTTTCAGGTCTCCTCACACTGCTGGTGTGTTCCATTTTGTCATAGGGTGCTGGCAGATTACGGGCCTCCCATTGCTGCTGCCAGGCCCGTAATCTGCCATGGGCCCCCGTACCGCCTCCTCATGCTGCTGCCAGGTCCAGAGTCTCTCATGGGTCCCTGTACGGCCTCCCATTGCTTCTGTCTCCATCGCCACACTCTGCCATGTGCCACTTTCAGGTCTCCTCACACTGCTGGTGTGTTCCATTTTTTGTCATAGGGTGCTGGCAGATTACGGGCCTCCCATTGCTGCTGCCAGGCCCGTAATCTGCCATGGGCCCCAGTACCGCCTCCTCATGCTGCTGCCAGGTCCAGAGTCTCTCATGGGTCCCTGTACGGCCTCCCATTGCTGCTGTCTCCATCGCCACACTCTGCCATGTGCCACTTTCAGGTCTCCTCACACTGCTGGTGTGTTCCATTTTGTCATAGGGTGCTGGCAGATTACGGGCCTCCCATTGATGCTGCTAGGCCCGTAATCTGCCATGGGCCCCCGTACCGCCTCCTCATGCTGCTGCCAGGTCCACAGTGTCTCATGGGTCCCTGTACGGCCTCCCATTGCTGCTGTCTCCATCGCCACACTCTGCCATGTGCCACTTTCAGGTCTCCTCACACTGCTGGTGTGTTCCATTTTGTCATAGGGTGCTGGCAGATTACGGGCCTCCCATTGCTGCTGCCAGGCCCGTAATCTGCCATGGGCCCCTGTACCGCCTCCTCATGCTGCTGCCAGGTCCACAGTGTCTCATGGGTCCCTGTACGGCCTCCCATTGCTGCTGTCTCCATCGCCACACTCTGCCATGTCGCCACTTTCAGGTCTCCTCACACTGCTGGTGTGTTCCATTTTGTCATAGGGTGCTGGCAGATTACGGGCCTCCCATTGCTGCTGCCAGGCCTGTAATCTGCGATGGGCCCCTGTACCGCCTCTTCATGCTGCTGCCAGGTCCAGAGTGTCTCATGGGTCTCTGTACGGCCTCCCATTGCTGCTGTCTCCATTGCCACACTCTGCCATGTGCCACTTTCAGGTCTCCTCACACTGCTGGTGTGTTCCATTTTTTGTCATAGGGTGCTGGCAGATTACGGGCCTCCCATTGCTGCTGCCAGGCCTGTAATCTGCCATGGGCCCCTGTACCGCCTCTTCATGCTGCTGCCAGGTCCAGAGTGTCTCATGGGTCCCTGTACGGCCTCCCATTGCTGCTGTCTCCATCGCCACACTCTGCCATGTGCCACTTTCAGGTCTCCTCACACTGCTGGTGTGTTCCATTTTGTCATAGGGTGCTGGCAGATTACGGGCCTCCCATTGCTGCTGCCAGGCCCGTAATCTGCCATGGGCCCCCGTACCGCCTCCTCATGCTGCTGCCAGGTCCAGAGTCTCTCATGGGTCCCTGTACGGCCTCCCATTGCTGCTGTCTCCATCGCCACACTCTGCCATGTGCCACTTTCAGGTCTCCTCACACTGCTGGTGTGTTCCATTTTTTGTCATAGGGTGCTGGCAGATTACGGGCCTCCCATTGCTGCTGCCAGGCCCGTAATCTGCCATGGGCCCCAGTACCGCCTCCTCATGCTGCTGCCAGGTCCAGAGTCTCTCATGGGTCCCTGTACGGCCTCCCATTGCTGCTGTCTCCATCGCCACACTCTGCCATGTGCCACTTTCAGGTCTCCTCACACTGCTGGTGTGTTCCATTTTGTCATAGGGTGCTGGCAGATTACGGGTCTCCCATTGATGCTGCTAGGCCCGTAATCTGCCATGGGCCCCCGTACCGCCTCCTCATGCTGCTGCCAGGTCCACAGTGTCTCATGGGTCCCTGTACGGCCTCCCATTGCTGCTGTCTCCATCGCCACACTCTGCCATGTGCCACTTTCAGGTCTCCTCACACTGCTGGTGTGTTCCATTTTTGTCATAGGGTGCTGTATGGCCTCCCATTGCTGCTGCCTCCACCGCCACACTGTGGCTCCACACTCTGGTTTTGGCCCCGTGACTGCCCAAATGAGTGAAGTGTGCGGTGATTCTAAGATCGACGGCACTCATCTGCATGTCATACTGACTGACAGTATTAATTCTCTTCCCCAGCAGACTCCAAGGGCATTTAAATTAAAGGTACAGTGTTCTGCACTAATATGAAGGCTCTCTGAAGCCTAGAAACACCCTTTTATAAGTTAAATTCGCAGCGAATATATTCGTATCGAATCAAATTTATTCCTCGAATTCGCCGAATCAGCCGAATCGAATTTTTGAATACTTCGCTCATCTCTACTAATGATCTTTATTTTTATGTACTTCTAAGCTTAGCATTTTTTCTTATACAGTATGTTGTTTGATGTTTTACAATATTTGTATTGATTATTTTTTATGACTTGTTTGTAATCCTATAGAGCAGGTTGAGGTAATAGAGGAAAGATTTTTTTACGGATTCTTTTGTGCCATAATGATTTTTGGTCACACAATGGAGTTGTTTGTGGACTCCAGGGTGATTTGTTAATTGGAATAATTTTTTTTGGCACTAGAAGGCATTTTTTTGTAATTGTATGAGGCCCTGTAATGGGGGATGCCTGTTTTTTCTTTCTGGTTGCCTAGTAGAGTGCAGTGTATATATATATATGTCCTAGGGCATCCAGCCAGTCCCCCAACATAATTTCCAACAAAACACGTAGGGCATGGCTATGACATGACATCATCACGCACACCCGTTTGATGGAGTCCGGCACAGACATTCAGCCTGCTACATTGGAGTGACTAATGCGATATCAATCATGTTTTTGGATGTGTTTATTCTGTTGGCGTAAGTGGCATGTTTTAAATAAAAGCTGAATTTTTACATAGTTCACAATGAATCTATACTATTTTTTATTTTGATGGTGACATTTGAGTGGCAGAGGTGATCCATGCTGAAGATGTAATTTACACCAGGAGCCCTTGTGACGTGGAAAATGCTTGAGCTCTGCTGACCATATATAACTGACCATATATAATCTAATGGTCCACATTGGCTGGTAAGAGGCTCCTTTAATGGTGGTGCATGGTGGTGGAAACACTGTTTTTTACATTTGGAAGCAGAAGTATAGAGACACCTCAAGGTAATATATGAACTGCCATATGTCACAGATTGTTTATTTGGTGGAAACCTCATGAACTTTGGCACAATCACTTTAATTTCTTGTAATACACTTGCACTTGTATTTGTATTTTGGTATATACAGTATTTATGCACTTTTGTGCGCTCTATATATAAATATATAAATATATATATATATATATATATTGTGGGGTTAGCTCAGGTGGGGGATCTCCTTCCCTGGGAAAAAGGTAGACCGCACAGCAGGCTTTCGTAAAAATCTGACTGGTTGTCAGTTTTATTTAAAGGTTTGCAACAAATATCAAAATAAACAAAACATCAAAATAAAACCCTTGCCATCCACGCACTAACTAAACAGAAGACTTTTCCTCTCTCAGAGGTGAAGGGCTTCTCCCTGTCACCAAAACAAAAGCAAACCTTTTCTTGTAGGTATAGTACACACACAGCTCTCTCAGAATACCTCTCTGAGTCCCAGGCCACGAGCAACTCCTTGCTCCAGCCCTGCCTTATTTATACCACCTGTTGGTGGTCATCAGTGGAGCCCAAACTCTGGTCCGGACACACCTGCTTAACTGTGGCCCCGAAAACCCGGAGTGGACTCCACCTAAACTGTCAGGTATGAGCGTATGCGAGGTGACACATAGCGTCCCTCTTATCACCTCGCCGTTCATACTGTCACAATATATATATATATATATATGAATTGTGTATTTGAGAATTCAGTGCTGCTCTAAATATTCTGATTTGGTTATCACTTGGTATCACAATTATATGCTGGCAGCTTTATTCTGCATTTTGTAAAAGCGATCACCCAGTGAGGATTATTACTTATTGTTTAGTGATACATTGAATCTTGTGTACTACACAAATTAACCAACTGTAAAAAAATAGTGTAATGTAATGGAGGCCTCTGTAAGAGTGGTCTGGGAATATAGCTTAGTATAGTTTCACCTATAGCAGTCCCTGTTCCTACAAGCCAAGTAAACCTATCCTACTGGTACGTGGCTACCCCCATGTTCACCAGCCAAGAAGTACAGGAGGCTGAAGAAAGGATGAACAAAAGAGTTCCTGTGGTTCCAGGAGTGCAGCTTTCTCAAGGGATGTGCAGATGGGACAGTTAAGGTGGCACACAGAGACATGGTCAGCAAACAGGCAAAAGATTGGTCCAGGCAGCAGGCAGAAATGTGATCATTAAACAAGCCAGAGTCAGTACTGGCGGAAAGTAGAGGGAACATTGCACTAGTGTGGCTCTGATCAGGAACACTGCTGCTGGCTGCACTGGTGTGGTGACACTAGGACTTGTGTAGTGGCAATCAGGAACACTGTTGCTGACTTACACTGGTCTGGTGACACTGGGACTAGTGTGGCAGCAATCAGAAACACTGTTGTTGACTTACACTGGTCTGATGACACTGGGACTAGTGTGGCGACAATCAGGAACACTGTTTCTGACTTACACTGGTCTGGTAACAGTGGGACTAGTGTGGCAGCAATCAGAAACACTGTTGTTGATTTACACTGGTCTGGTGACACTGGGACTAGTGTGGCGACAATCAGGAACACTGTTGCTGACTTACACTGGTCTGATGACAGTGGGACTAGTGTGGTGACAATCAGTAACACTGTTGCTAGAATACATAGGTCTGGTGACACTGGTCTGACAGTAATGAGGAAAACTGTTGCTGGCTGCACTGGTCTGGTCTGGTGGCAATCAGAAACAATGATTCTAGTTACTCGGGTCTGGTGACACTGTCTGATGTGATGATGATCCAAAGCTGCACTATTAGGGCTCATTCACATGGGAGGTTGGGGGTGATAAAAGCTTGCAGTTGAGCCGCAGTTTTACTGCCCCTCAATGACTAGCCCCTTCAGCTTTAAAGTCAGTGGCTGAGGGTGTACACATGTCACAGTTGCAACGCTTTGTTTACTATACCTCCTGTAGGTCTACCATTTGTACCCCATTCAAGTGAATGTGCGGGGTCCATGGGGTTAAAGCGGGTGTTGAGGAGGCAACCCAATGCCTCCTCACACCCTGTGAAATGCTCTTTGAAGAGTGGTTTGTACACAAATTGGTCTTCTGAGAGCATCACACATCTAAACATGTCTTCTGGTAACATGACTGGAGTGGCAGAGATCAGGGACACTGAGACTGGTATGGTGGTGATCAGGGACACTGAGAATAGTGTGAAAGTAAATAGGGACACCGTGACTGGTGTGTTGGTGGTCAAGAGTACTGTGACTGGTGCGGGGGTTACTCAGGACACAGTAACTAGTGTGGCAGTAATTTGGGACACTGTGACTGGTGTGGCAGTGACTGGGGACACTGACTGGTGTGGCGATAATTAGGAACACTGTGACCGGCTCTGTGAGACCAGCATCCCCGACCCTGGGTGATACAAAACCCCCTTTTCACCATGACAGGGCACAGTCTCAATGCATATTTCAAAAGTTGCTAAAAGGTGCAGTTTAACCTCCCTAGCAGTATGATTATGTCCATATTTCTGTGCTCAAAGCGGTACTTTTTTTGCATGGAAATATGTATTTTTTTATTGTAGGCTGTAATTTTTAGGAATAACTCACTGATATCTGTCCGAACAAGAGTCTAGTAAACATCCCAGGTATGATAAAATCTGAAACACGAAATCATAAATTATAATTTAATAAATAATCATAAAAAATAATAATATAATAATAAATTTATTTCAATAATATAATCAAACCAAAAACACTGAAATATGAAATATAGCGCCAAGTTCACACATCACTGAGCAAAGTAGCAGAATCATTTTCAGTGTCTGATGAAGAATTTCCCCACGAATCATCACTCAATTCTGCAAGTGGTTCTAATTTACTATCGCTGTGCTCTAGCTGGTCTAAAACCGCTTTTGATCTAAAGGGACGCTTTTTGGACGCCATGGACTTTTCTCAGTTTCCAGGCAGAAAGAACAGTAAAAATGCAGGCAGGTCACAGGACAAAGCACTGGGGACAAAATGTATGTGAAATGCTTTGATACAGTAATGTTTTACTATGTGATTTTAGTGTATTGAGTGAATGTCACATGTCATTTTCAAATTTCTCACCGTTCCGTCCCCTGTTCGTCGCGACGCTCGCAGGGGACGAAACCCAGATGACAGATGCCGGCATCCGCCGGAGTACATTACAGGGGACACTGCAGGAAGGACAACGCGGAAGCGAAGGACAAGGTAAGTGACCGAGGGATCGCGGAGCAGCGCTGCATGGAAAGCCCAAGTGTAGCTCGGGGTTACCGCTTGTGGTACTGAAACTTTACCCCGAGCTACACTCGGGAATACTGCCAGGGGGTTAAAGGTAAGCTGTACTGAAAGAATACAGGTTGCCTGGCTGCCTCTGGCTTTCTGAATTGCTAACTTGGATCATACATGCAGATTAGAATATCAAAATAAAATCAGATCCAAATCTGCATGCTTGTTCCAGGTTGGTACATGCCAAAATGATGGTCAGGCAACTAGCATATTTTGAAGAAGTCAATGTTAAGAATGTCAGGGCCAAGAAAAAAAGAGAAGTGACCCCATGGGATTGTCACCCCTATCACCCATTTGTTTTATATAAATATCACTCTTAATAGAGGGCTATGATGATTGTTCACATATATACGTGATTTTACATTTCCGGGTAGGTGGCGCGCACGTGCCCTACCCGCACTGCCATTCGCGGCCATGGATGTCAATCACTGGGTACCAGCTGGTGATTACCCACCAACAATCACCGAGGGGGAGGAAGACTGTTTTGTTTACAGTCTTCCTACCTGTCAGCTCGGGCACATTGCTCGGGATGGCTGTGCACAGCACAGGCATCACGATCAGTGTGCTTACAGTGAAACACACACCCCTCGCCCCCTAGTAAACACTCCCTACACACAGTTAACCCTTTATTGCCCCTCACAATAACCCCTTCCTGTCTAGTGTCATTAGTACAGTGTCAGTGCTGTTTTTTAGCACTGATCACTGTATTGGTGTCACTGGGGATGTCAGTGACACCAAATTTGTTCCTCCTCAGTGTCAGAATGCCCGCCACAGTCCCGCAGTCCCGATAAATGTTGCTGATCATTGCCATTAATAGTAGAAAAAAAAATATCCCAGTATCTATACCGCCATATGTAAACTCTATAACTTTCACATAAACCAATTAATTTTCATGTATTGGGATTTATTTTAGCAAAGACATGTCACAGAATACATTTTGGCCTAAATTTATGATGAAATTAGATTTTTTAAATTTTTTTACTGGACATGCTTAATAGCAAAAAGTCCAAAATACTGTTTTTTTTCTGAAAATTCTCGGTATTTGTTTGCTTATAGCGCAAAAAATAAAAATCACACAGGCAATCAGATACCACCAAAAGAAAGCTCACTTCGTGGGAAAAAAAGGATGTAAATTTCATCTGGATGCGGGCATTGCATGACCGTGCAATTGTTAGTTAAAGTAACACAGCGCCGTAATGCCAAAAATGGCCTGGTCAAGAAGGGGGGTAAATCCTGTGGAGGGCAAGTGGTTAAATAGAGTATGTAAATGTTGTATCTATATTGGAGTAACATATTATTCTCCTGGTACTTACAGTATACTAAGAACAAATATAAATGGCATACATTTTCCATATATTACTACAGCTGCTTGTATTCAACCACATCATTATCCCCATCCACTTTTCCATAGAGGTTAGTGCTAGTATGCATTCATATTAAGGTAATGAAAGCTAAACAAAACCTAGCATTTAGTCACATTATATAAGCATTAAAAATGCATGTTAAAAAACCCCTTCAGC
The DNA here is from genome assembly GCF_062004578.1 of Staurois parvus. Taxonomy (NCBI): domain Eukaryota; kingdom Metazoa; phylum Chordata; class Amphibia; order Anura; family Ranidae; genus Staurois; species Staurois parvus. Next base: position 3,721,684 of record NW_028317943.1, read on the forward strand.
TTGAGCCAGAGGTCATTTTAACCACTTCAAGTCCGGGCACTTTTACCCCCTATCAGTCCAGGACAATTTTCAGCTTTCAGTGCTATCACACTTTGAATGACAATTGCGCGGTCATGCAACACCGTATCCATATGAATTTTTTAGCATTTTTTTGAGACAGATAAAACTTTATTTTGGTGGTATTTATTCACCACTGGGATTTTTATTTTTTTGCTATATAAATGAAAAAGTCCAAACATTTTGAAAAAAAAGTGTTTTTGTTATAAAATTTTGTAAATCTTTCTTCACAAATCTTGGCGAAAATGTATTCAGCTATCTTTTTAGTAAAGAAAAAAAATTGCCCAAATTAGTTTATAACCAAACATTTTTTTTACTTTTTTATTTTATTTTTTTATATTATTTGTTTTTTTTGTTTTTGTTTTTAACATACTGTCACCCTAGCAGTACAGTGTCACCATAGTGATGAAGATTTGTTTTATTTTTTTTTGTTTTTTTTTTTACACTGGATTACGTTTACACCCATAAAGGTTGTAAAGGCAATAATTTCTCCTTCTCTCTGGCTGCATTCTTGCAGCCATTGAGAAATACTGTGCGAGCTGTGATTGGTCACAGCTTGTCACATGGTACAAGGCTGTTGTGAATAGCCTTGTACCATGTGACCTCTGTGATCATTCACAGATTTCACAAGTAGTAAGCAATCATGTCAGGAAGTGACACTTGTTTACCACTATTCATGTGATTACTGATTGGCCAATCAGTGATCACATGATCGGGACCTCACACAGAGGTCCTGTACAGCGATCGGTGTTCCGCTGTGTCCTCCGGACACAGAGGGCACCGGATCGTGGTGCTGCGCACTCCCAGGGGGCGCACACAGGCAGGGAAGTGGGAGGACATTTATAAACAGCCACCCGCTCCTGCACTGCTCCCGTCCGGCCGTTTATGTACATGGGCCAGACGGGAAGTGGTTAAAGAGGATCTGAAAAAAGTCAGCAGCTACAGTATTTGTATTAAAGGGACACTTACCTGTTCAGGGATCCAGTGCTGTCCTCAGCCAGGCTGGTTCTTCACCAGTCTTTGGGCCCTTCCTGCATGTTTAGTGTGGGAAGCTGGCTGCGACACCTTGCAGCTTCTTAGCCAGCTGTGTGTGGTCCCGCAGCCTCCTAGGACCTGTGACATGTCCCAAGAGGTTGTGAGCATGGAGGGGAGGGTGGTGAACCTCCAGTGGAATCACCTAGGAGATACCCAACTAAGAAAAAAAGCAAAACTTAACTTTTAGGGCGAAGTTCTGCTTGAAAATGGTCAGTTGCTTGCCTGTCTATGTCTGACTTCACTTGCAGCACACTAACGCAGGCCATAGACGGTTCATTCGAAAAATGAAACATCGGTCATTCTGTTGCCACCAATGATTGCGAAAATCATCCGTTTTTCGCAAATTCCAGCATGACCAATAAAAGAAATGAGGCGGAACCACGAAAATTGGACGATACCATTGCCCCTCTAACAGTGCAAAAATTATTTCGGATGAAAAATCGGCCGATAAACGAACTGTCTATGGCCTGCATGAGATGTTGAGACAGTCATGGTGATTCCGTAAGGCAGTTGCCACCCTTATCTGGCAATTTGGCCATATTACAAAGGCCTGTGCCAAATTCACAAAAGCCTTGTGACAGTTCTGTTGCTGTTTCCAACATGTACAACAAATTCAGGCAATTCTTAAGGGTGACACTTTTACATTGTATCACTATGACTGCAACAAATTCAATAACAAATACCACCATATCGTTAATAAGGAAACAGGTGCTAAATAAGAGATACTTGATGTTGGAATACTTTGAAATGGGGTGGCAGTTTTGTCAGAGTTGTGACAGGTTCATATACATCATACTAACATGTACAAGTTGCAGGTTGTCATATTTGTCATACAGACGGAAGGCAGCTTTGTAGGGAGTGTCACAATTTAGGCCTCATGCACAGGAACAAGTCTTGTAGCATAAAATTTCAGCTGCTTTCCTGCAACCCAGGGATTGTTGCCTACAGCCACCCAAACAAGGACATGGCTGTTTGTGGCCAGCTGCTTGTAAATACCGATGGCTTCTGCATCAATGTTTACTCACATATGCACGTATGGTGTATTTTCGGAGAAGCAGCATTTTTGTGTTTGGGGAAATATGCTCTAAACGCCAATGCAGAAGCCATCAGCTTTACAAACATATGGCCATTTATAGCCATTCATTTGTCTGGGAAATTTTACGCTACAAGACTCAAGAACATGTAGATATCCATGTGCCATGTCCCCTGATACTAAACCTTAAGTATTAAACTATCCTTGCACTTAATATTTGAATTTTCAATCTCTTTTAAATCTATTGAAACTAATAATATGAAGTGTACCGTTTTTCTAGCAGTTTCATGTACAGTATATACATAGACGATGTGTAGTTTGTTTTGTTCTGACAAAACTTTTGTTATTTGGAGATTCGGATGTATCTGAATTTAAATAGTAACAAATTTAAACGTATCCAAAATATTGAACCACAATTTTGCCTGAAATAACGAATTATATGAATTAAAAATGAATTTAAAAAAACCAAATCGAATTCGAAAACAAATTCATGATGGAAACGTATTGCTGACTATTGCTGATTTCCTTCAAAGACTGTTTTTGTTTTTTCAAAATTCAGATTTTGAAAAGTATAGAAAAGAATACAAAAGAATAGCATAGGAAAAAAATAAAAAATATTAGAAAAGAATAGAATAGAATAGTGTAAAATAAAATAGAAAGAATATAGCCGTCTCCTCAAATTTCGAGATTCGAATAGAATAGAAATATAGCTGTCTTCCAAAATGTGAATTTCGAAAAGAGTAGAATAGAAAATATTAAAATAAAACGGAGAAGAAAAGACTAGAATATAAAAGAACAGAGTAGGACTGAATGCAACAAATATAAAATATAATAAAAATAGAATATAGCCATCTTCCAAAATTTGAATTTTGAAAAGAATAGAATAGAATAAAATAGAATAGAAAATAAAAGCATAGAAAAGGATAGAATAAAAAATACATTGCTGAAAAAAAAATTAAAGAAACGCTTTTTAACTGGTTCCCGCCCGGCCAATAGCACAAAGGCAGCCGACAAAACACCTTGTCCCTCCGGGTGGACGCCATATGGCCTCCTTTCAGGCATGCGCAGTGCACCGGCCCGCAGGGCCGCTCTGCGGCGCAATCTGTCACCGGCCGTGTACCTTAGACACGGCCGATGACAGATCTGTGTACCGGCCCCATTTCCAGTACCATGTGACCTGCTGTGACTATTCACAGCAGGTCACATGACAGTTGTTTACAGTGGATGGCTTCCTTTCATGCCATCCACTGTATACTAGTGTGTCCAGGGGTGGACTGACAACTCATGGGGCCCCTGGGCAATAGGGGATCATGGGGCCCCTGTGTCCTCACCCACACCCAAAAAAGCCTATGAAAAAGCCAATGAAAGGTACCAGGGGCATCTCATGGGGCCCCCTACTGACCCCGGGCCCTCGGGCAGTGCCCGAGTGCTTGAATGGTCAGTCCGCCCCTGAGTGTGTCTAGCTGTGAATGGTCACAGCGATCACATGCACAAGCTGGGACAAGCTGTATCATGTGATTAGCTGTGGCCAAATCACAGCTAAGCACAAAAAAAACCCCTGAATGAATCGATGTCATTCAGGTGAATGCTTGCTTATAGCAAAGTAATTCTTTGCTATAAGCAAATTGTGTAAAAAAACAAAATACTGATCACTTCCCCAAAGTAGTACAATGTTACTATAGTAACATTATACTACTTTGGTCATTGTGAAATATGAAAAAAAATTCTTAAAAAACAGAAAAAAATGTAATAAAAAATTAAAACTAATAAAAAAAAAAAAAATTATGATTTTTTTTTTTTTGTACTGTCACCAGTCAGTGTCCCTGATCACCACCATGCCAGATATAAGATGACACTCTACTGCACTGGTGACAGTATGTAAAAAAAAATAGTGAAAATTATTTTATTAATTTTTTCATTTTCCTAAAATTATGACAAAAAAATTACAACTTCAAAAAACTCGCCATTCCTCTTATGAAATATGTTGGACTGTCTACTTTGCAAAAAGTGGGCATTTGGGGGATATCTGTACTGTTCTGACATTCTTGGACCTCAAGAAATTAGATTGGCCATCAGTACTTCAGGACTGATCTATAACTTTCCTACAAACTAAATAATACATCCTAATTTGGGTTATTTTCACCAAAGACATGTAGTAGAATACATCTTGGCCTAAATTTATGAAGAACAATTATTTATTTGCAAACTTTTATAAAATCTTTGGTCTTTTCTTGTTAATTTTGCAAAAAATAAAAACCCCAGTGTTGATTAAATATCACCAAAAGAAAGCTCTAGTTATGTGAAGAAAATGATAACATTTTAGTTTGGGTACAATGTTGTATGACCGCGCAATTGTCATTCAAAGTGTGAGAGCGCTGAAACCTGAAAAATGGCCTGGGCAGAAAAGGGGTAAAAGTGCCCGGTATGGATGCGGTTAATCAGAGTTTAGCATCAAGTCAATTATTAATCAATCAATAAAAATAAAAATCAATCAAGTCCTGGTATTTTGATCTAGTCAGTTAAGTAGCAGAGGGGGTTGTTAATCAGTTTCAGCTGCTTTGGTGTTAATGAAATTAAGAAACAGGTGCACTAGATGGGCAACAATGAGATGACCCCCAAAACAGGAATGGTGTTACAGGTGGAGGACACTGACTAGAGATGAGCGAATCGAACATGGCGAAGTGGAATTTGTTTCGAATATCAGGAAAAATTCGATTCGCGCCGAATCCGAAAATTAGCAAACTTCGGATGCACGAATCGAATTTTCCCAAAAATGGCGGCGACATGTGTGGTGACGGAGCGGGGATCTCTGGGAAGGCACGCAGACAAGGCGCGCTGACCCATAATGCATTCATTCATGACATGTGATCGCATTAGCCAATCAGCAGCCAGCCAGCCAGCCAGCACTGTGTAATGGTGGAGCTATAAATTGCGGCCATCTTACAATTCTCCATTAGCCTCCGGTCATTCAAGAGAGACAGACCTGTCTGTATTAGGGACAGAGATAGGGCCAGAGAGACTTTAGGGCCACAGAATCGTTACTTAGGGACACAGAATCGTTACTCAGGGACACAGAATCGTTACTCAGGGACACAGAATTGTTACTCAGGGACACAGAATTGTTACTCAGGGACAGACACAGAATTGTTACTCAGGGACACAGAATTTTTACTCAGGGACACAGAATTGTTACTGAGGGACACAGAATCGTTACTGAGGGACACAGAATTGTTACTCAGGGACACAGAATTGTTACTCAGGGACACAGAATTGTTACTCAGGGACAGACACAGAATTGTTACTCAGGGACACAGAATTGTTACTCAGGGACACAGAATTGTTACTCAGGGACAGACACAGAATTGTTACTCAGGGACACAGAATTGTTACTCAGGGACACAGAATTGTTACTGAGGGACACAGAATCGTTACTCAGGGACACAGAATTGTTACTCAGGGACACAGAATTGTTACTCAGGGACACAGAATTGTTACTGAGGGACACAGAATCGTTACTCAGGGACACAGAATTGTTACTCAGGGACACAGAATTGTTACTCACGGACAGACACAGAATTGTTACTCAGGGACACAGAATCGTTACTCAGGGACACAGAATTGTTACTGAGGGACACAGAATTGTTACTGAGGGACACAGAATCGTTACTCATGGACACAGAATTGTTACTCAGGGACACAGAATCGTTACTCAGGGACACAGAATCGTTACTCAGGGACACAGAATTGTTACTCAGGGACACAGAATCGTTACTCAGGGACACAGAATTGTTACTCAGGGACACAGAATCGTTACTGAGGGACACAGAATCGTTACTCAGGGACACAGAATTGTTACTCAGGGACACATAATCGTTACTCAGGGACAGACACAGAATTGTTACTCAGGGACAGACACAGAATTGTTACTCAGGGACACAGAATTGTTACTGAGGGACACAGAATCGTTACTCAGGGACACAGAATCGTTACTCAGGGACACAGAATCGTTACTGAGGGACACAGAATCGTTACTCAGGGACACAGAATTGTTACTCAGGGACACATAATCGTTACTCAGGGACAGACACAGAATTGTTACTCAGGGACAGACACAGAATTGTTACTCAGGGACACAGAATTGTTACTGAGGGACACAGAATCGTTACTCAGGGACACAGAATCGTTACTCAGGGACACAGAATCATTACTCAGGGACACAGAATCGTTACTCAGGGACACAGAATTGTTACTCAGGGACACAGAATCGTTACTCAGGGACACAGAATCGTTGAATTAAAGAGTATGTCAGACAACACGCAGAGGAGTGGCAGAGGAGGCAATGTTTCAAGAGCGAGCAGACGTGGCAGCAGAGGAAGGGGTCGAGGCAGCACTAGTCACAGCCAGAGGCCAGTGCTCCCGGTGTCATCCAGCAGTCGTGTCTCCACCGACAACCCTGCCGTCATCGATTGGTTGGCTCGGTCGTCTTCCTCTTCCCAGGTCACCTCTGACACCTACAGCCAATGGTCGGTGGGTACGTCAGACACAACCGTTAGTTGGCATGGCCCGGGAGCAAGCCCACTGAAATCACGTGTCCTCTACCTGCCCCTGTCCTTTGGTGTTCCCTCACCAAGCGAAGTATCGCATGCTGTGGGCTCAGCCCCACTGTACAGTGAGGAAGAGCTAACAGAGGGCGGTCAGGAACGGGGGGAGACATCCGCCTCTTCAGCAGCCAGGCGAAGAAGTACTGGCGAGGAGAGTGGCTCGGTAGCCGGTCTAGAGACAGGTCTGTCTCCTGACCCACACACAGCCGAGGGGGCTAGTAGTGAGGCGGAGACCCTAATTGATGATGATGAGGCTGATCGCACTTGGCAGCCTCGTCGTCATCTGCCAGGCCCGTAATCTGCCATGGGCCCCCGTACCGACTCCTCATGCTGCTGCCAGGCCCGTAATCTGTCATGGGCCCCTGTACCGCCTCCTCATGCTGCTGCCAGGTCCAGAGTGTGTCATGGGTCCCTGTACGGCCTCCTATTGCTGCTGTCTCCATCGCCACACTCTGCCATGTGCCACTTTCAGGTCTCCTCACACTGCTGGTGGGTTCCATTTTGTCATAGGGTGCTGGCAGATTACGGGCCTCCCATTGCTGCTGCCAGGCCCGTAATCTGTCATGGGCCCCTGTACCGCCTCCTCATGCTGCTGCCAGGTCCAGAGTGTGTCATGGGTCCCTGTACGGCCTCCCATTGCTGCTGTCTCCATCGCCACACTCTGCCATGTGCCACTTTCAGGTCTCCTCACACTGCTGGTGGGTTCCATTTTGTCATAGGGTGCTGGCAGATTACGGGCCTCCCATTGCTGCTGCCAGGCCCGTAATCTGTCATGGGCCCCTGTACCGCCTCCTCATGCTGCTGCCAGGTCCAGAGTGTGTCATGGGTCCCTGTACGGCCTCCCATTGCTGCTGTCTCCATCGCCACACTCTGCCATGTGCCACTTTCAGGTCTCCTCACACTGCTGGTGGGTTCCATTTTGTCATAGGGTGCTGTATGGCCTCCCATTGCTGCTGCCAGGCCCGTAATCTGCCATGGGCCCCCGTACCGACTCCTCATGCTGCTGCCAGGCCCGTAATCTGTCATGGGCCCCTGTACCGCCTCCTCATGCTGCTGCCAGGTCCAGAGTGTGTCATGGGTCCCTGTACGGCCTCCCATTGCTGCTGTCTCCATCGCCACACTCTGCCATGTGCCACTTTCAGGTCTCCTCACACTGCTGGTGGGTTCCATTTTGTCATAGGGTGCTGTATGGCCTCCCATTGCTGCTGCCAGGCCCGTAATATGCCATGGGCCCCCGTACCGACTCCTCATGCTGCTGCCAGGCTCGTAATCTGTCATGGGCCCCTGTACCGCCTCCTCATGCTGCTGCCAGGTCCAGAGTGTGTCATGGGTCCCTGTACGGCCTCCCATTGCTGCTGTCTCCATCGCCACACTCTGCCATGTGCCACTTTCAGGTCTCCTCACACTGCTGGTGGGTTCCATTTTGTCATAGGGTGCTGGCAGATTACGGGCCTCCCATTGCTGCTGCCAGGCCCGTAATCTGCCATGGGCCCCCGTACCGACTCCTCATGCTGCTGCCAGGCCCGTAATCTGTCATGGGCCCCTGTACCGCCTCCTCATGCTGCTGCCAGGTCCAGAGTGTGTCATGGGTCCCTGTACGGCCTCCCATTGCTGCTGCCAGGCCCGTAATCTGCCATGGGCCCCCGTACCGACTCCTCATGCTGCTGCCAGGCCCGTAATCTGTCATGGGCCCCTGTACCGCCTCCTCATGCTGCTGCCAGGTCCAGAGTGTGTCATGGGTCCCTGTACGGCCTCCCATTGCTGCTGCCAGGCCCGTAATCTGCCATGGGCCCCTGTACCGCCTCCTCTTGCTGCTGCCAGGTCCAGAGTGTGTCATGGGTCCCTGTACGGCCTCCCATTGCTGCTGTCTCCATCGCCACACTCTGCCATGTGCCACTTTCAGGTCTCCTCACACTGCTGGTGGGTTCCATTTTGTCATAGGGTGCTGGCAGATTACGGGCCTCCCATTGCTGCTGCCAGGCCCGTAATCTGCCATGGGCCCCCGTACCGACTCCTCATGCTGCTGCCAGGCCCGTAATCTGTCATGGGCCCCTGTACCACCTCCTCATGCTGCTGCCAGGTCCAGAGTGTGTCATGGGTCCCTGTACGGACTCCCATTGCTGCTGTCTCCATCGCCACACTCTGCCATGTGCCACTTTCAGGCCTCCTCACACTGCTGGTGGGTTCCATTTTGTCATAGGGTGCTGTATGGCCTCCCATTGCTGCTGCCTCCACCGCCACACTGTGGCTCCACACTCTGGTTTTGGCCCCGTGACTGCCCAAATGAGTGAAGTGTGCAGTGATTCTAAGATCGACGGCACTCATCTGCATGTCATACTGACTGACAGTATTATTTCTCTTCCCCAGCAGACTCCAAGGGCATTTAAATTAAAGGTACAGTGTTCTGCACTAATATAAAGGCTCTCTGAAGCCTAGAAACACCCTTTTTATAAGTTAAATTCGCAGCGAATATATTCGACTCGAATCGAATTTATTCCGCGAATTCGCCGAATCAGCCGAATCAAATTTTTGAATAATTCGCTCATCTCTAACACTGACATTTTTTTCCCTATTCAACCTTCCTGACTGTTTTTCACTAGTTTTGCATTTGTCTAGGGTCAGTGTCACTACTGGTAGCCTGAGGCGAAACCTGGACCCTACAGAGGTTGCACAGGCAGTCCAACTCCTCCAGGATGGCACATCAATACATGCCATTGCCAGAAGGTTTGCTGTGTCTCCCAGCACAATCTCGAGAGCATGGAGGAGATTACAGGAGACAGGCAGTTACTCTAGGAGAGCTGGATAGGGCCTTAAAAGGTCCTTAACCCATCAGCAGGACTGGTATCTGCTCCTTTGTGGAAGGAGGATGAGGATGAGCACTGCCAGAGCCCTACAAAATGAGCTCCAGCAGGCCACTGGTGTGAATGTCTCTGACCAAACAATCAGAAACAGACTTCATGAGGGTGGCCTGAGGGCCCGACATCCTATAGTGAACCCTGTGCTCACTGCCCGGCACCATAGTGCTCAGTTGGCATGGCCATTGAACACCAGAATTGGCAGTTCCGCCACTGGCGCCCTGTGCTTTTCACAGATGAGAACAGGTTCACCCTGAGCACATGTGACAGACGTGAAAGGGTCTGGAGAAGCCATGGAGAACGTTATGCTGCCTGTAACATCATTCAGCATGACTGTTTTGGTGGTGGATCAGTGATGGTCTGAGGAGGTATATCTATGGAGTGATGTACAGACCTCTACAGGCTAGACAATAGCATCCTGACCGCCATTAGGTATCGAGATGAAATCATTGGACTTATTGTCAGAATCTACACTGGTGCAATGGGTCCTGGGTTCCTCCTGGTACACAATGCCTGGCCTCATGTAGCGAGAGTATGCAGGCAGTTCCTGGAGGATGAAGGAATTGATACCATTGAATGGCCCCCATGCTCGCCTAACCTAAATCCAATAGAACACTTCTGGGATATCATGTTTCGGTTCACGCTTCCAGGTTGCACCTCAGACTGTCCAGGAGCTCAGTGATGCCCTGGTCCAGATCTGGGAGGAAATACCCCAGGACACCATCCGTCGTCTCATTAGGAGCATACCCCTGATGTTGTCAGGCATGCATACAAGCACATGGGGAGCATATAAACTACTGAGTACCATTCTGAGTTGCTGCAATGAAATTTCACCAAACTGGACTAGCCTGCTGCATCATTTGTTCACTTTGATTTTCTGGGTGTCTTTGAATTCAGTCCTCTGTAGGTTGATCATTTTCATTTCCATCAAACAATTAGGCAACCTTACGTCCCTAACACATTACCCAGTCCATACCAGTATAGATTTCCCCATTATATTTTTCCCCATTGAGATCTGCTGTGGTTTCAAAGTGTTCCTTTAATTTTTTGAGCAATGTAGAATAGAACAGAAAAGAATACAATAGAAAACATAGAACAGAATAGAACACAACCAGAACAAAAAAGAAAAAAAAGGAAAATATGAGCTATTTCATAGAGTGCAAATCTGAAGCTGACACAATACCATGACATCAAGCATACAAAATCTTATACAACAAAGTACAGCACATGAATAATAATCAATACTTGTGAATTAAACCAATATTTATGTGCTCATGTGCAATACCAGATATTACCCAGTAAAAAATGCCTAAACATAAATGGCAATGGTCAATTGTAAATAATGCCAATATGTATATACAATATCAGATATTACTCAGTAAAATTACCTAAACGTATAGTGCCATAAGAAATGATCATCATAACAAAATTATACTAAAAATCATATAGAGTACTGGGTGATGCCCAGTGGTAAAAATGTATATTATACAAACATAACTATCATAAATAAACCAGTGAAATTAAATAAGTTCTGGTAAAATAGAGAAAAAAAGTCCCAACTCTAGTTAAAGCAAAAACGGTGAAGATCCAGATCCTCTTAGTAACGTGACATAGGTCCAGAAGATGACAGATGGAACCACATCTATGCAGCCTACCCTTGTGTGAAAGGAGGCTTACCAGAAATGTTTTGACCCTCACATTATTCTGATTTGACTACTATCAGGCAAAAAGATTCGGCTGTGAAAACACAATCTCTTTCTCTGTGCTCTTTATCTCATTGGGGAATAATAATGATTCAGATAGGTACTGTATATACTACAGTCATGCCTACAAGTAGCCTTAGTTACAACTCCGTTATTATACACAAGGGGGAAAATTTACTAATACTGGAGCACTCAGGGTCTGGTGCAGCTGTGCATGGTGGCCAATCAGCTTCTAATTTCAGCTTGTTCAATTAACAATTGACAATAAAACCTTGTTTTAGGTTTTGGCAATTCACAATAAAACCTGGAAGCTGATTGGTTTCTATGCAGAGCTGCACCAGATTTTGCATGCTCCAAATTTAGAAAATCCTCCCATGGTGTTGGAGCTGTTTGGCCCTAAATATTTGTTTAGGGACAGTTTTTAGACTAGCCACTAATCCAACAGAGGTTCATTTAGTAAGTTCTGGCATTAAAAGGTCTCTTATAAAATAAATAGCACAGCTAATACAGACATGTAGAAAAACATGCTTTCTTGTGGAAAGTTTGGGTGGGAGGATATAAGGTCATTTGAACCCATTGGGACTTCCTTCAGGAGATCCCCAGCCAAGTATCAGTGCTTTCTGGCTTCAGCAGGTCCCTGAGGAAGGGGTCTGCAAGGCTTCGGGTTGGTGGACTAAGAATACCTTGCCCCCAGGAGCCTTATACCTAGGGAGGAGGTTTTGGGATAGAGGTCCTTTCTCATTGGAGATTGGAAACATGATGCACCCTGAGCACTTTTTGTGTTAATGTTTGAGCTCACATTGCAACAAGAAAAGGAAAAGGGTCTTATGTCTGTGAGCCCTCTGTAACCCTGGCAGATATCCCTTGGAACTGAGCATTCTGGGTGATGAAGTGATCATCAGTAGTGGATTGTCTCAATTTGTTACCCTGGGATAATGGTCCATAGATGTTACATGGTCTTCTATATCTAGAGGAGGTGGAGCTTTGCTCCCAAGGCATCTAGCCCTGGTTATTTACTACTTGACCTCCATACAGGTTGGTCATCAGCTCTGAGGAAAGGGATTCATCCCCGAAACGCGTCAGCCATTTGACTGCACTGACAGTGATAACACCTTGCCTGCCGTTGTGGCCATTGTAATTTTTCTATGCTTTTTAGATACGTGCTTCGTCTGTGAGTATGTTTTTATTATTTCACTCCTACAATAAACCTTGGATAATGCACTAGGTGTGTGCGCCACCTGTTTTCTCTCTATCCAGTGGCTGATTTCCCCGTCTGAGGAGGGCTGCACCCCTGGAGCATTTCCTTTGGTTGTCGCTGTCCTGGTACCCTTGGCTTCCCTTTTGGCTGTACATATCCTGAGGCGCTGGAGAGTACATACGATATCCGGTTCGGTTGTCCTCTATAGCTATACCTATGTCTATGCCAAGAATGTGTTGTTAGTTCTCATTTTTACATTATCCTAAAAATTTTTCAGATGAATAATTTAAGTGTCACCAAGTTTTATATATTGGGAATCATCTTTATTTGCAACCCTTTACATGAACATATAAATGAGTAATTTCATTCTAGACACATGGGCAAGTATTTGATAGACCTAAAAAACACAAATTATATAGAAGAAAGATGGTTTCATGGAAAACATTGACAGTTCAAGAAAGACAGTGACAGGACATTACCATTTAGATAAATAAAATCCTTTCAGTGTGTGTCTGTAGACATTTATGGAGATATGCAAGCGGCTAAAACAGACTAATGGTGCATTAACAAAATGGAAGAAAAGGAAGGACAACAGACAGAAGTTAAAGGTGACTGATGCATATTGCAAATTAAAGTGTACAGTCAAAACTTTATTTTTGGGTTTTGGAGAGAGTGTAAAGGAGTTAAATCCTCTGCCGGGTTTTTGTTCCTGTCTGTGTCTGTCCAACATCTTACAGTTGTCACCAGAACAAGATGCAAGGGGAAATCTTCCAATGGGGATACATGTTCCACTGATGACTGTATAAGGGGAGTTTCCATTTACTTTGGAAACTTTTCTCACACCTCCTGTTAAGTCTCCAGGACAGGATGTAATCTCTCCAACAGGATACATATAGCAACAAATAGCAACAAATAAACTGTCAAGGGTACCCTAATTTATTCAATCCAAAACCTAAAAAAAAAAGTTGTTTACTTTTTCAAACTGTAGAAACAACACATGCTATTAGGTAATGCAATTATAAATTCTGATTCAGGTCAGTATCAAAAAGATTCCTAAAGTCTAAAGCATTTTATTCTTTTTTGAAGATTATTGAAAGTCTGTGTGCTAAAGGCTGCAACCACTGCCTTTTCTTTTTATATGACCAAAGTGAAAGATTGGGATATACAGGCACACATCCAAAATTCTGGATTGTGTGGCAAACAACAGCAGACGTTTTAATATGCCCACAGCTGAAAAATGTTGACCCTGATTTATTAAGCTGCCATATCACTTAAAAAGGGGAGCCGCATTTGTTTTTCTGCGTCATAGATGGGCCATCTTTATGTCTACATGAACCTATATGAATATTAACTGTGTTCACATACAGCCTTCCAGTGTCTGTAATACTAATTTTGCAACCAGTAACATTTTGTTCACCTTTAATTGATTTTTCATGTTATCATCTATACTTTCAACAACTTCAAAACAAATTTATTGAAAATGAAAAAAATAAGTCACAGTTGGGCAATTATAATATTTTAATCTTCCCTCTTTAACCACTTGCCCACTGAGAACTTTCACCTCCTTCATGCCCAGGCCAATTTTCACACTTTGTATGACAATTGCGAGGTCATGCAACACTGTACACAAAAATTTTCACATTGTTTTGAGACAGATAGAACTTTCTTTTGGTGGTATTTAATCACCACTGGGGATTTTATTTTTTTGCTAAACAAAGGAAAAAAATCTTGCAAAAGAAATGTGTTTCTTAGTTTCTATTATAACATTTTGTCGCACTGACAGGTGTCACTGATGGTCACTGACAGGCATCACTGATGGGCACTGAAAGGCAGCAATGATGGGCACTGAAAGGCAGCACTGATGAAGCTGCATTATTAATCAGGGCACTGATGATCAATGCTATTCTTATCAGTGTAGATGTCCCCTGTGTGGATTACTGTTTACCCACTCTCCTCCAGCAAATCCTGTTTACAATGTGATCAGCTGTGACTGGATACAGCTGATCACATGGTAAAGGGCTACTGTGATTGGCCCTTTACATCAATCTGTGATCAGCTGTGTCCAAAGAACACAGCAATCACAGAGTGCACCCAATGCATGCAACTGGGGAGCAGAGTTCTGGGAGGATATCAATAGATGCCCTCTCAGAACTGGACAGCTACACTGTAGCATCATTCGTCTGTAGCGTGGTCAGCAAGAGGTTAATTGTTCTAAAAGTGTAAGTGCAGAAATATTTAATTGTAATCTCTCCCTAAAACAGAACTAAACCCACAATGCCCACCTCCCCTCCAGCAATGCTTCCTCACTGACATCTTCGCCCTGTCTTTTTCCTGATCAGGACTGACCATTCGAGCACTCGGGCACTGCCTGAGGGCCCGGGGTCAGTAGGAGGCCCCATGAAATGCCCTGGTACCTTTTTTTTAGGCTTTTATGAGTGTGGGCAAGGACACAGGGGCCCCATGATCCCCTAATGCCCGGGGGCCCCATGAGTTGTCAGTCCGCCCCTGCTCCTGATTCAACATCTTTGGCCATCTTGATCCTCAAGCTAAGGATGGCATAACTTCTGCACATGAGCGAGGCAGTTAATACTTCCCAGGACCCAGCAGGCTACGAATGTAAACTGTTTGTACACTGAACTGCACATGCACAGCTTAGTGTACATCGGCGGTGTCCAACCTTTTGACTTTCCTGGGCAACATTGAAAGAAAAAGAATTGTCTTGGACCAAATTTGCTCAGGCATGGTAGTCCATTCATTTCATGCAGGAAAAATGTTCCTGCACGAATTTTGAATGGCAGTGGACAGGAAATAGCATTAACCTTTTCCTCCATGCAATTTTCTGTCGGTTCCAGCAGCTGAAAACTCGCTATGTTTTTAGATGCGTCCCATCAAGAATGACTGGCAGCTCTGCACATCTGAAAGGAGCAGTGTGTTTTAGCTGCAGGTGTTTGCAGGTGTGGGAACAGCTGCAATTCCCGAACCTGCAACCAGGGGCGGACTGACAACTTATGGGGCCCCCGGGCAATAGGGGATCATGGGGCCCCCGTGTCCTAGCCCAAACTCAAAAAAGCTATGAAAAAGGTACCAGGGGCATCTCATGGGCCCCCCTACTGACAGTGCCTGAGTTTCCAAATAGTCAGTCCGCCCCTGCCCGCAACCACTTGCAGTAATGTGAACCTAAAAGCCTAAATATCACGGACAGCTTGGATAGTCTGTGATTTTTAAATTTGTCTGTGAATATCCACAGACTACATGTCTGTAGCAGACATTCATAGACAGATGTAAAAATCAGCAACTGAAATCTGGGGAGTGCAACCCACCTCAACACCAACCCCCCCACATGCAGCCAAGTGGCTGTTTTACCAAGATGACACTCCTTTAGCTGAGCTCAATCCTGCATTCTTTGCCGTCGCAGCTTTTATGCAGATAGGAAAACACAACATCCCTGCAACCCTATATACATGCTAGCCACTGTGGATTTTCTTGCATGGGGTTCTTCCAGACATGCCCCAGGCCGCATACTGAACTCTCTTGGGACATGGGTTGGACACCCCTGGTGTACATTCTAGGAGGGTAAGAAATTTTAATTTATCTGGAATAAAAATATAGAACTTGAAACAGGATGATATGCCCAACAAGTATCAGTAGTGTCTGCCTAACTATCATCTTTTTTTTTTTAGGCAAATCAAGCCATATGAGTGTATAGTCCCCACAGAGGCTGCCATGTGTCCTGCCTGAGCTCAGTGATGATAACAGATCTTTTAGAA
This sequence comes from Staurois parvus, assembly GCF_062004578.1. Classification (NCBI taxonomy): domain Eukaryota; kingdom Metazoa; phylum Chordata; class Amphibia; order Anura; family Ranidae; genus Staurois; species Staurois parvus. Next base: position 3,737,933 of record NW_028317943.1, read on the forward strand.
ACCATATACTTAAAGTATAGATAGAATTACAAGGAAGAAATGTAAAGACTGTTAATTAGAGTCCTTCAGCATCCTACATTATAACAATTGTTATTTGCAATATCAACAGTTATTCTCAACAATTAGTTACTTTAATAGACAAAAACAACAGTCACATGGCTAAAAATCATCGTAATGAAAAGTAATAGGTGCTTTACATGTTTGAGAGCTGGGTCTTATGGCAGTTACAAGCCTGGGGATAAAGCGGAATATAGGCCAGCTTCTGTATCAGTCTTACAGCGTGACAAGCAGAGAATGCAAATGCATATCATGACACATGTCCCTGAAGAATTAATTTCTGGCAATGACTGCACCACAGATCAACTTTGAAATGGCCATTGAAATATGTGATAAACATTTGCTCTTATTGCTTTGAAGCATTTTATTGTAGACTAGCACTTTCCCTAACCCAGCGTTAGCCTTATTACAAACTTCTCAAAATTGGCACAGTTGTTTTGGCATAGGATCCTCAATACAATGTTTTTTGGTACATGACGTTTATGTAATAATAGTATACATCTGTACGTTTCAATCCCCTGAATATGTACTAGGCATAGACAGTTTACTAGAACCACTGTTTTGATATTCAGATCTGAAAACCTAAAACAAAAAACCCATACCCTAAGCCTCAATTTATTCCCTAAAGATGGAGTCAAATCGATGTTTGTTTTCTACCACAGTGACAAGAAAATTCAAAGGGGCAGGATGGAAAATTTCTCTCAAATGTACAAAATTCATTCCAAAATCAAATAAAATCTTGAATTGCTTTTAACCACCTCCCGCCTGCCATATAGTCCAATGACGGGTGCAAGGTGGTTCTTTCGTTCTGAGAGGACATGATATGACGTCCTCCCATTCTCGCCGCGCATGCGCGGCTCAGTGTGCGCGCAGCGTGGCGATCGGCGGTGCGCTGTGTCCCTCGGACACAGCGGATTACCGATCATGGAAAGAGCCGAAGATGTCGGCTCTGTCATGTGATCAGCTGTGTCCAATCACAGCTGATCACATGTAAACACAGAAATGCCGGTTATCAGCATTTCTCTCCTCTCGAGCTGTCAGAGCCGGTAATCGGCTTTCCGTGGAGGAGACATGTACACTGATCATCAGGCACTGATGATCAGTGTGCCCTGATGATCAGTGTAGCCCCATCAGTGCCAGCTGTCAGTGTCGATCAGTGCCTCATCAATGCCACATATCAGTGCATACCAGTGCTCATCAATGCCACTTATCAGTGCCCATCTGAGCTGCCTTTCAGTGTCACCCATCAGTGCCAGTCAGTGCCACCTATCAGTGCCACCTATCAGTGCTGCTAATCAGCGAAACCTATCAGTGCCAGTCAATGCTGCCTATCAGTGCCAGTCAGTGCCGCCTATCATTGTGCATCAGTCCCACCTATCAGTGCCAGTCAGTGCTGCCTAACAGTGCTAGTCAGTGCCATATATCAGTGCCATATATCAGTGCCATGTATCAGTGCTGCCTTTCAGTGCCCATCAGTGATGCCTGTCAATGCCCATCAGTGCCACCTACCAGTGCCTCCTCATCAGTGCCCATCAGTGCCACCTATCAGTGTCCATCAGTGCAGCCTATCAGTGCCCATCACTGCAGCCTCATTAGCGCACATCAGTGAAGGAGAAAAATCATTTATTTACAAAATTTTATAACAAAAACTAAGAAAAAAAATTTTTTTTCAAAATTTTCTGTGGTTTTTGGTTTGTTTAAGGAAAAAAAAACCTTGAGGTGATTAAATACCACCAAAATAAAGCTCTGTCACAAAAAAATGATAAAAATTTAATATGGGTACAGTGTTGCATGACCGCGCAATTGTCATTCAAAGTGTGACAGCGCTGAAAGCTGGAAATTGGCCTGGGCAGGAAGGGGGTATAAGTGCCCTGTAGGCTAGTGGTTAAACCAAATTCTAATGTACTGAGAATTTTCATACAAATTTTTCTACGAATTTTCATATGAATTTTCATTTGAAATTCTGCCAGGGTATACCCTGCCTAGACCTCATTTAAACCACGGACCCCCTAAGCCTGTCAACTGTAACTCTAGGCTTAATCCTAACTTTCACCACAGCATTTAATCAAACCCATAAGTCCTACTCCTTAAATCCAACTATACCTCCAACCCTAAACCTAACCCTTAACATCTTTAATGCCTAAGCATAACATTACAATAGCTATAGCCTGAAAATCCATATTGTCTTTGCACCAAGACAGGATTCTGCCTAGACAAATCTACTGCATACCATAATATGTAAATGACTTGTTATGCACACAAAAAAAAAAAAGCCCTGTTGAAAAATACGTTCCCAGTACAACTGTTAACTGTCCAGTCTGGACATAATCATCATACAAATCTGTTTTCACTGTAGCCCCATACTTACACAATTAGGTATAGTCCCACTCCAAAGCTACTAATATGTTTTCCAACTGTGTGGCAGAACCTCTGTAAAGGTGGGAGAATGGGATTTACTCAAAATTTTTTGGCAGCACCTCACTCTGTTGTTCAGTGTGTGTACACGTGGGACCCCCAATTGAGAAGGCATTTTGCCAAGGCTTTGTACCCACTTCAAGAAAAGCAGTGCAGTCCATGGATATCCTTTCCTGTAACTTTTTTATAGCTTGAAACATGGGTGGTATATCCAACAAGCAGTAGAGGTTTCTTTGGCTATTAGTTCCTGTATGGTACACTCTCCAAGCACACAGCAGGTTAATGTAGCTTCCACTGAAGCAGAGGTTCCTGCATTTTTTTTGTACTAGGTAGATGACCACAGTATGATACCTGAGGAGGTTTCCATATATACGTAATTGTCCCCAGTCCTTTGCACCTCAGTAGAAACAGCATGGGTTAGAGCATAACAGATCACCTAGCCCTATGTTAGTTCATCACATATTTTTCAGCCCCAAAAGGTTAAGACCTGGGCTTCATTCCAGAATTCCAAATTCCTGCAGCAAACTGCAAGCAAAGAAAGATCCTTCCTGAGGCCTGCTTGGAATAATAGTTACATTTAGTTCCAGCTCACTGATAACAGACTCGCAAGGGAGAAAGAAGGGACAATAAACATACAGGACTAACCCATGCTACATCTCTGACAGAGCCTTCTGGATATCTGTCAAATGATACAACATGATACACCCTGAGTACAAATGAACTAGAAGAAATTTTGAAAAACACAATGCATTTAGAGCAGGCCTTGGAGAGCACAACCCTACATCAGTAAAATCAGAAGCCATAAATCAACAGTCCTATGGCTTGTGTAAAAAATAGAAACCATGGTGTAGCAATAATGCATACAGAGATGGACACAGTCCTCCATTTTGTTAAGGGTCTTCCATCTTCTATCATGTCCTACTCCCAAATCAGCTTTCCTCATCCCCCCTCCCTCTCTGTTGAGTGACATGTGGTCTATTTGATGTAGATCACAGGCAGCAAGCTCATTGGGAGGGCGTCATGGTTATAATTCACACACTATCTGGTGTCTAGGAAACTCTTGCTAGCGAAGGGCGCGTCAAGCCATAAACCAAGTCCTTCACTGAGCTCAAAGGCATTCCAGGGAGTCGTAAAAACAGACTTACATTTAAAAACTCACTTTTTCATATAAGTTTATATCTTCAAATAGGACATAATTACATAAACATGGAGCACATATTTGGACGGCTGACTTTAAGACAAGTCTCCTGGTATATCACACCCCCTATCTGGCATATACAGGAGAGCAGAAAATTATATCTACTTAACCATTCAAGCGGCTATTTCATATTTCATATCTAACCGTTCAGCAGATGCGTCTGCATATTAATCTACTAGTGGCAAGGCTGCTAAATGCCCTGAGAATACGTTATGAACCATAATATAAGCTACGAGAGTTTTTGGTCATAGCTTGGGTCTCCATCTACAACTCCCTCCCCAAATGAGGTGATTGGTTTACTTCTCCAGGGAGACACCCTGTGGAGTTGCTAGAAAATGCTAAGCTGAGTAAATAGAAGCTGAAGTTCTCCCTTTTTTAACATCGGAACTAAGATTGGGAGATAAGGCATCCTTTTGGCTCATGAAACCTGATCTTCTTAAACCAGGACATTTGGCAAGTACTTTAACCTTCTAAACTCCTTTCTGTTATCTCTTTGCTGTGCTATTGTTTTCTGTATATTTATATATATTGGCTACATCTTTTTCTGTAAATATTTTTATTGCACCCTTTTGACCTTTTAGTAATAAATCTTACTTTCTGAAAGTGTTGAACTGTTTCTACAGCTCTTTAATGCAAACTAAAGCACCCCTGTCTCTGAAGAACGCTACTGTGTGTTTTAAACGTCCGCATACATTTGTCTGCGGTGACATTGTGTATACAAATGATTATTCAAACATCATAGTGTTATTGCTGATATTGCCGAGTTTCCTCTTTCTCTGTACAAAAAGGAGGTGGTGGCAGTGTGAAGGGTTAATTGCGTAATTAACCTGACCTAGTAACAATCGCTCTCAGGCTGCAGATACACAGATTGTGGTCCATTAGCTGGAAAATCTGTGTGCAGGGTGCAGCTGGGCGTGGTATTGTTATGCACTTGACAGCATGGTTTTAGATTGGCTAGTCCTTCGGTTACGAGTTTGGTGAGAAGGGCTGGGGTCTGACGCCGCGATCGTCACACATGGTCCAATATGTTAATATGCCAGAGCCTAACCAGGGTCTGCTTTTTCTTACCTGAATGGTAGTAATTTTTTTTAACACTACTGAAACTATTGTTATCCCATTATTATGTTGCTTTTTAGTGAAGCAGGATCTTTGTAATAGAAAGAGTTTTAAAGTCAGATTTTCTAACAGTTTTGTTTACTGCTTCCCACCTGGCTACTGTAGATAAATTGCTATGTGGGACAAGCGTAGGTCTGGGAGTACACATGTAGTGGATTGTGATAGACAGTCCACGTTTTATTAGATGATCAGTAAAATGACAATTTTATAGCCTTGCTACTGTCTGTTTCTTGCCCTTTAAATTCCTTACTCTCTTAAGTAAACAATCAGATATAGGTTGACAGAACAATGATGATAATTAAGATGGCGCCTTCATCCGGAGTCTCGCCCTTGGTGACTCATTAGGAGAAAAGTATCTTTTAATGTAAACAACCCCCATAAAAGGGAATGAGTCTCTTTGGGGACAATGATTGGAAGATATCAACACGGATGGACGAACACGCAGAAACCCAGTGGACTTTTCACCCAATCAATGTATATGCTTTGCCTGCATCATATGCCCTATAAATGATACTGTTAGTTCCTCAATAAAACAGAATTTTAGGAAGTTGGCAAACTGCGAAGTGTCAGTGTCTTACTTCCACGTGCACGTATTCTCATATTAATTTGGCTCACTGGTAGATCACGGTAAATGGTCTGTAAGTGACCTAGTCCAAGACATTTGGCGCCCAACGTGGAGCCCGGGTTCTGAACACGGGATCAGCCCGACCCAGAGTGGATGAGGGGGACCGTGGAGCATTCCGACGCGGAGACTGATCACCTCCAAAAGCGGTAAGTGAATTTTTATGTCTAATAATTCCTTACCTGCGTAGTCTGGAATTGCCCAGCGGGACTACTCACCCGTCTGGCTGTCCGTTGATCAGCAAAGTGACAGGTATACTTGCCCGGGGCTCCTTTGAACCCACCTGTCAGTGTAACGTCATCTACCAGTGTGATATGTCTTGTCTTTTGTGTTGTCTGTGTGTACCAGTGTGATTGGTTGGGTTGTTGTTGATGCGCCTGTGAGGGAGGGGAGAATTACGGCAAAATATTCCTCGTCAGGAGTGGACAGGATACACTCTGATTTGAGAGAGGGTGCAGGGCACTCGCAGTCGTGGTGATGGTGACTGTCGAGGGGAAACTCGTAGTCGCAGTAATGGCGACACGGGGGAAAAAACCACAGCCAGGGATTGGCTTGTGGGGGAAAAAGAAAACTAAAAAAAAAAAAAAAAAAAAAAAAAAACATTTTACTCCTGACAGGCGTGTCTGAAATACTATGTCATGATCACACTGTGTATGTGGATTAATGTTTGGTGTACACCACCAAAGAGTGGGGATTCGTGAAAGTACTACAAGTAGTGGTACAGTGACAATCGTAGCTCCTGATATATTGGTTTACAGGGTTAATGTACATTATTCTCAGTGTAGCTGAAAAATAGGGAAGTCTCTCTGAAGGAGAAGCAGGGGGGCAAGTGCTGCGCTTAAACGTCTCATGACACAGCACTTTCAGAACAAGAGAGAGTGACGGCTTTGGGGACCACCTTAGGGTCCCCGGGAGGGAAGTAAAACAAAATGGGACAGAAACTTATAAAGCCAGAGAACAGTTCGTTTGCTTGTGAACTGGTGGAGGAGAGAGAGGGACCAGAGTATGTAAAAAAGTTGAGAAAGCTGTGTAAAGAGAAGAAAGGGCTTCTACTGAAATATAACATGTTAAAGACAGCAGAAACTTGGTTTAATGTGGCCCGCACCCTACATCAGGAGGGGTGGGTGGAGCAAAAACTGGATCAGGACAGGGGAGTTGTATATGTATATTACAGGAAAGGAGATGCGCCCGGCAAGGCGCCGCCCCCCTATGATGATGGCCCGTCCTGGAGGTGCGAGGCATGTGGAAATACAGGAAGGCCCCACCCCGAGAGTCCAGATTTTTGCATACCGTGTAGTCAGAACCTCCGGATATGTAAGGGGTGTTCAGTTAAGAATCCGGGGTGGGAGGAGATTTGCAAGGGATGTGACCGGAAGCTGACTATGCAACATCCGATGCTTCCAACTCAGTCACCTCCATTTCCGCCTCCGGCCCCGCCCCTTCCGCTTCCGCCCTCATCAAAGATGGCGGCGCCCAGTGAGGCCACCGAAAGCCATGTTGACTCTGGGCTTAGTACACCGATACACCATACACACCTCATGTCAGCTGCCCCCCCTTTGCCCAGTGCTTATTGTCTCTGGCTCCCAACCACCTTCGGCCCTCCATACACCCCTAATGCCTGTAGTACCACCACCACCAAAACGAACAGAGGCTTCAGACCAAGTTGAACTGAAGACACCCACAGAATGGCCGGGCTGGAATTTTACAGATGTGGTGACCCCTACTTCTCTGCCAGACAGAAGAGGATGGGCTCAAGAAGTGACAGCGGCCACGGCGGATCGCCAGGTCACACAGGCAGATGATGCCGGCTCCATCTGCCCCCCAACGGGACCGCCCACCCTTGGAGGGCCGCAGTCCAGATCCGGAGAAACACCCAATGCCTTTTTACCGGCGCATAGCCCAGATCCACAAGACCTATTCCACAGCCTGGAGGGATTTGGTCAGTCTGTGTGAGATCAAGGCTGGGGATGCATATTGGCCGATAATGGAAAAGGATCTCACCAGAGTAAAGCCAAATGAGGACACCACTTATGCCTCGGGAATTTCTTTCTGTGACCAGTTGCAGCAGTGGGCCAGAGAGAGACTGGCGGACCAGGCCACCACATTGCAGGACATTACCCAAGACAAGACTTAGTCGGTGGAAAAGTTCCATACCAGACTAACACAGGTGTTTACAGACCTGGGATTCAGTGTCCATAACAAGGTACATACTCAAATGCTGGCCTCTGCATTTGTATCAGGACTAAAGGAGTCTGTTCGCAAGGGTTTGATCACTGCCCGTCCAGAGTACCGTACCCTCCACCTGGATATACTGCTATTGGTGGCAAAAGGTCTAGAGACCGCCCAGGTGGCCCGGAAGCCGACACCACTCATGTTGTCGGCTGGAGAGCAGGTCTCCAGAAGAAACCCACTTATTTGCTTCAACTGTGGAAAACCAGGACATTTCAGAAGGGAATGCAGAGCTCCCAGACGTGCACAACGACCCAATGACTACAACTCAGGGTGGGAAGAGTCTGCAATGCCACCACCTCCACCGCTTCCAGGACCCCCACGCACAGGTCCTACCCAAGAACATCTAAACCTTCTCCAATAGGACAGGGGCAAACCTGTGTCCACTCCCCTTATGACAGTTTCTTCTCATGGATATTGTGCTAGTGGGCCCCTAGCAAAGGTCACTGTCCCCATCGAGGGACATCCTACGCAATTCTTAGTGGACACAGGTGCAGCCATAAGCGTTTTGCGGAGAGAAGATTTACCCAATGAAACATACCTCTCAAACATTGATGTTTCCTGCGTTGGAGTAGACGGCTGCCCACAACGCAGTTGGCTTACAAAACCTCTACATATCGGCACCTTACCCAATCTTCTGTCTCGTTTTGTGGTGTCAAATACTTGCCCGTTGAATCTGCTGGGAGCTGATGTCTTGTCAGCTCTCCACCCCCTTGGGAGAGGAAGACACCTCGGCTCTATGTTCATTACCACTGATGATGTCTCTACAGGAAGTTTCAGGCCACCCCTTGCCAGACCATGTAGAACAGGCCTTACAGGAGCTGCCACTCACTCTTTGGTCCACCGGCCCTGAGGATATTGGCCATCTGAAAGTTGCTCCAGTGTTAGTCCAGCTTAAGCCTGGAGCACCATTGCCACGGAAGCCTCAATACCCTCTGAAGCAAGCCCAGATGGACGCCATCTCCAAACAAGTCAATATACTTCTGGAAAATGGGGCATTAATTCCCCGTGTGTCCCCATGCAATACACCCCTTTTCCCAGTGAAGAAAAGAACTCCAAAAGGTGAGCCCACCAAATATCGCATGGTTCAAGATCTGAGAGCAGTCAATGAGGCAACTATTTTGGAAACCCCCATTGTACTAAACCCCCACACCCTGTTTGCAGGGGTACCTCCCACAGCCCAAGTGTACACAGTTATTGACTTTGCAAATGCCTTCTTCAGTGTTCCGCTGGACCCCTCTCTTCGCCTTTACCCATGCTGGCCGACAGTATACCTGGAGAGGTATGCCCCAAGGGGCCCAAGATTCGCCAAGCCAGTTTACAAAGGCCATGACAACTATCCTCAGCACCTGGCAACAGTCACACCCGGAAGTCATAGTGCTCCAATATGTGGATGACTTGCTTGTATGTGCCACCAACCATTCTGAAGGAAAAATCTCCTCTCTGAGCCTCCTCCACCACCTGGCTGAACAGGGCTGCAAGGTTTCTAAGGACAAGTTACAGTGGTGCCAAACTTCTGTCATTTTCTTGGGACATTGCATTTCCCAAGCCACTCGTCACCTCACACCGGATAGAGTACGGGCTATCCAGAATGTCCCAATACCTCAGGGACCAAAAACCCTGCATGCTTTTCTAGGGTTGGTTTCCTATTGTTGTTCCTGGATCCCAGAAGCCTCCATCTTGATGCAATCCCTTTATGATGCCCTGAAATCTGAACCCTTTACCCTGACAAAAGAAGCTGTACTTGATTTCCATCGCTTGAAAAAAGCCATCTCCACTGCACCTGTATTAGGTCTACCAGATTATGATGAGCCCTTCAAACTTTTTGTGGCTGAGAGACAGGGTCATGCAACAGGAGTTCTGGCACAACGCCATGGGGGTCGCCTCCGGCCTCTGGGTTATTACTCCTACAGGCTAGACCCGGTTGCACAAGGTGGTCCCTCCTGTCTGAGGGCTGTTTTTGCTGTCCATCTTCTCCTGGATAAGACGGCAGATCTGGTCTTAGGACATCCACTCACACTTCTGGCCCCCCATGACATTACCGCAATACTGAACCAAACCCAACCAAAACATCTATCTGCCGCCAGGCATCTGCGACTGCAAGGCTCCCTTCTTTTACCTGATCATGTCACCCTGGTCAGATGCACCCAGATAAACCCTGCAACTCTTCTCCCTCTTCCAGGGGGGGGGGTAGACGAAGCAGAAGAAGACACCAAAGACGTGGCACCAGAGGATGTGGTACATGACTGTTTGGAACTTATGCAGGCAGAAACTACACACCTACCAACAGTCCATGATACGCCCCTATCAAATCCTGACCTAATACTTTTTGTGGATGGATCCCGCTTTGCAGATAATGCTGGCACCTACCACACTGGAAATGCTGTGACTACCGACACAATGGTACTGCAAGCTAGACCTCTTCCACCTTTTATGTCTGCACAAGAGGCTGAACTAAGGGCCCTCACCAAAGCCTGTGAATTAACAAAAGGAAAGACAGCTAACATTTACACGGACTCCAGATATGCACTGGGGGTTGCACTTGATTTTGGCCTAATCTGGAAAATGAGGGGCTTTCTCACGGCAGCTGGGACTCCTGTAAAGCATGGAAAGGCGATCAACCACCTTATGGAAGCACTTTTACTACCAGCCCAAGTGGCCATACTGAAGGTGAAGGCCCACGGTAAATTGACCACTATGGAAGCAAAAGGAAATCATCTGGCAGACATGGCTGCTAAGCAAGCTGCGGTCAGGGAGCAGAAAGAGGATGAAGAGATGTGCAGTGAGGTGATGCCTGTGCTAATTCATCAGCCCAAGGACAGCCAACTCCAGGAAGCCCAGGATAATGCTTCAGAAGAAGAAAGGAAGGAATGGATGCAGAAAGGAGCAGTTGAGGACAAAGGATTGTGGGTGGTGGGGAAGAAGGTTTTGCTTCCCAGATCCTTATATCCGGCAACAGTGCAGTGGGCACATGGAGCGTCACACCTGTCCAAGATGCTAATGAACTCTTTGATCAGTAAATACTATGTGGCACCCGCAATTACGGCTTACACAGACAGATTCTGTAAGTCTTGTGTTGTATGTGCCAAGTGCAATCCTGGAAGACCTGAGAAACCTCCAAGCAAACATCTGGCCAGGGCACTATATCCATTGCAGAGGATCCAGATAGATCATATCCAGATGCCAAAAAGTGGACGATTTGAATATGCCCTAGTGGTGGTGGATATGTTCTCAGGATGGCCAGAGGCATTCGCAGTAACCAACCAGACGGCAAGAACCACTGCCAAGAAGCTGCTCACAGAGATAGTCTGCAGATATGGAGTGCCCGAGGTGGTTGAAAGTGATCAGGGACCGGCTTTTACTGCCAATGTTACAAAAGAGATCTGGTCGGCTCTGGGGGTCACACTTGCGTTTCACACACCCTATCATCCCCAGAGTAGTGGGAAGGTAGAGCGCCTAAATGGGGTCCTGAAGTCAAGAATGTTAAAAATGGCCCAAGAGGTAGGCATGGGATGGCCGGACAGCTTGCCTATTGCTCTTTTCAGCGTTAGATACACACCAAGGGGGAGTCATGGGTTGTCTCCCTATGAGATTTTGTTTGGGTCCGCCCCTAGACTGGGTACCTACTATCCTCAGCAATACAGTTGCAGTTTGACTCATTGACAAAGTATGTGATATCTTTGACACGTGTGTTGACTAATATCCATGTGCAAGTATTCTCCTCCATTCCAGATCCTGAGGCGGACATAGGAACACACACTTTACAACCTGGAGACTGGGTCTTGGTCAAAAAGTTTCTGCGAAAACATACATTGGAACCCAGATATGACGGTCCTTTCCAGGTGCTCCTGTTGACTGCCACTTCAGTGAAGTTGGAGGGAAAGTCCACCTGGATACACGCCTCACATTGCAAGAAGGTTCCAGCTCCAGAGGACGAGGCCCTGTCCGTGTCACCCACACCACAATGATTGTGTTGCATATCCTTTTTTGGTGGAAATGGGAGGGGGCCAACAGGTGGCCATCACTCACAAGGGTGACTCCACCCAGTTTTGGTATAACTCATCCAACACACAAGTAGCAACATTTTTCTTCAATCATAGCCTGTGCAAGAACACACCTGTCCCCATTGCCTCCACAATATATATATATGTGTTACAGATAATTATTGGGGAGCAGATTGTGGCTACTGGGGATCAGTGGGATGGAACACGAGACCGGTTTGGGGGTATAAGCCACAAAGTGCAGTAGAGCGGAAAGACCGGTATGGAAAATCTCTAATTTCCCGAATGACACTCACTTACCACCCCTAAGGTAGATAGGTGATCCACAAAAATGAACAAGCAATTCACTGTAGCCATCCCCCTTACTCTGACCATAGAGAGTCAGGGAACTTACCTTCTAGGGGTGTTATACCCCAGAGGTGGCACAATCCACCATTGTGAGTTCCAACTGAAAGATATATATCTTTCAAAAGAGTGGTTGGCCCCCCTTAATCATTCTCTCCCTTCTCCCAATCCCCACGCCTCCATGCCATAATGCCATTGCACATCTTCTCAGATCCATTACTTAAGGTGCCGCCCAACCCCCCCCATGCAACCAAGCACAAACGAAGTGCCCCACAAGGGAGTTTTGACCCCCATGTCTATATAGATGCGATAGGAGTCCCAAGGGGGGTACCCGATGAATTCAAGGCCAGAGACCAGGTGGCCGCGGGATTTGAATCCCTATTCCTCTTCATCACTGAGAACAAGAATGTAGATTGGATAAACTACATCTACTATAATCAACAACGGTTTGTAAACTACACACGAGATGCCTTAAAGGGGATAGCAGAGCAGTTGGAGGCTACTTCTAACATGGTCTTTCAAAATCGTATGACACTCGATATGTTATTAGCTGAAAAAAGGGGGGGGCCTGTAAAATGATACCAAAGACCATGACCTGCTGTACGTATATCCCAGATAACACAGGCCCAAATGGGAAGGTGACACTGGCCATCAAGAGGTTGGAGGACCTGTCAAATGAGATTAAGGAAAACTCAGGTATTACACATCCCTGGGATCAGTGGTTTGGATGGCTGAGTGGCTGGCAGAAAGCCCTCACCCACGCAGGGATGGTTATCCTGGGTATTATCATTCTAATGGCAATAGTCGCCTGCTGTGTGATCCCTTGCATTAAGAGGCTAATAGGGAAAGCTGTGAACGAGATCTCCCCTACATTCCTGAACTATAACAATGTTGAACTCCCCCGTGAAGAAAGGGAATCCTATACTCCCTTACAGACTATGGCCCCTGATCATCATATTTCAGGCTTATAAAAAAAAAAGGGGAATGCTACAAATTTCCCCCCCCTAACAGACAACTATAAGCAGGGAAAGACAGTGCCTGACTGTGGCCTTCTCAGGACGTATCGAGACTCTAGGGATGGATTAGCCACTCAGGGGCTCTATATGCGTCTTAAAAGAGTTCCAGAGGGAGGGCCACCAGGCAGTTAGGACATCAGAAGACATAGGGACAGTCAGGAATAAAATAGCCATTTTAAGGGGGGATTGTAGTGGATTGTGATAGACAGTCCACGTTTTATTAGATGATCAGTAAAATGACAATTTTATAGCCTTGCTACTGTCTGTTTCTTGCCCTTTAAATTCCTTACTCTCTTAAGTAAACAATCAGATATAGGTTGACAGAACAATGATGATAATGAAGATGGCGCCTTCATCCGGAGTCTCGCCCTTGGTGACTCATTAGGAGAAAAGTATCTTTTAATGTAAACAACCCCCATAAAAGGGAATGAGTCTCTTTGGGGACAATGATTGGAAGATATCAACACGGATGGACGAACACGCAGAAACCCAGTGGACTTTTCACCCAATCAATGTATATGCTTTGCCTGCATCATATGCCCTATAAATGATACTGTTAGTTCCTCAATAAAACAGAATTTTAGGAAGTTGGCAAACTGCGAAGTGTCAGTGTCTTACTTCCACGTGCACGTATTCTCATATTAATTTGGCTCACTGGTAGATCACGGTAAATGGTCTGTAAGTGACCTAGTCCAAGACACACACATATGTCCTCCCACTCATGATCCAGTAATGGCTGTTTCCCTCGGATACAGCCTATCACAGACTGGGAGATCCACTCTCTAAATGGCCCTCTTGATCATGTGATAGCAGTGTCCATTCACAGCCATCACACAATGTAAACACAAACATGTCTCTCTTCTCCTCACCCAGAGAGTGTAAGTTAGTAGAGGGAGAGCTGATCTGTGCAGCCTATCAGGGATCTCTATGTAACTACTGATTTTACTGTTCAGTTACACACAGATCCCACACAGTACAGCCATCTGTCACCAGTGCACCAAGCACCATCTGTCACAGGGTCCAAGTGCACATCAACATCTGAATCAGCATCTAATCAACATCTGTCACTGTGTACCAGTGTGCAAAAACAGGTGTTCTGAGAAGAAGCAGGCAACCACCAGCAGGGCTATACATCCTGGTGAAGTGGCAAGGACCAGCAGTGCAGTGCACCCAGGTGAAAGTCCAGGTACTAGTAGTGGGGTGTCATGTCCACCACAAAGAATTAGGGTCTATACCACATGTGGTATTACCATACTCAGGAGGAGTAGCAGAATGTGTTTTGTGAGGTGTATTTATAAGTATGCCTGTGCTATGTGTTATAAATATCTTAGAAATTGACAATTATGGTCAAAAAAATAAATTTTCATTTTCTTTGCACATTTACCAAAAGCTTGTGGCAAAAAATGACACTGACCGATCAGAAGTCATCTAACCCATACTGTCATCTCTCCCACATCTGAAATTCTGGAGCATCTGCCTCCATCCTCCACCTGATAGCTGACACTAGTGTATACATCCTCACACGCCCTTCTCTCTCACTCTTCACTGAGCATGGAATCAGTGCAGGGGGGTTTCCTGCACCACTCCTGTGTGAACTCAGGCTATGACAAGACTGGGTTAACACAGGAACAGTAGGGAAACCACATGCGATTTGGACAGGATTAGCAGTTCTGGTGCATCCATAAAAAATATGTTTTCTTTTTCTTTCCACATTTTCCAAAAACTTGTGGCAACAAAATGACATGTTCAAAAGGCTCATTATGCCTCATAGAAAATACATTGGGGTGTTTGCTTTCCAAAATGCACCATTTTGTGGGTTTTGCCATTGTCCTGATGCTTCAGGGCCTTCGAAAATTTGATAAGTAGTCCGGAAATTAGGTGCGTCATTTATGCATAATTTTTGCTTCATGAAAGCCCAAAGGTGCTTCTTGGATTTTGGGCCAGACTATGAAAAAATCTCACACATGTGGTATCGCCTTACTTGGGAGGAGTAGCAGAATGTGTTTTGGGATGTAATCACAAGTATGCCTATGCTCTTTGTGAAAAAAAAAAATTTTGTGGAAAATTAAAAAAAAAAAAAATGTTTTTCATTTTCCAAAGAATTGTGAGAGAAAATTATAACTTAAAAAAATTCATAATGCCTCTTAGTAAATCCCTCAGGGTGTCTACTTTCAAAAAAGGATCATTTGGAGGGTATTTGTACTGTCCTGGCATTGAGATAGGCCGCCAGTACATCAGGATTGATCAATTTTCATATATATGTACAATAGCTTGCAGGCACTATAACGTTCACACAGACTAAGTAATATACACTGATTTGGGTTATTTTTACCAAAGAAATGTAGCAGATTAAACTTTGGACTAAATTTATGAAGAATGATTATTTATTTGCTAAATTTTATAACAGAAGCTAAGAAAAACACTTTTATTTCAAACTTTTTGGTCTGTTTTCATTTACATAGCAAAAAGTAAAAAACCAAGTAGTGAATAAATACCACCAAATAAAAAGCTCTATTTATCTCCAAAAATGCTAAAAATTTCACTTGGGTACAGTGTTGCATGACTAAGTAATTGCCATTCAAAATATGACAGCGCTGAATGTGAAAAATTGGCCTGGGCAGGAAGGGGGTCAAAGTGTCCGGTATTGAGCTGGTTAAAAAAAACATTCCATAGAAACAATATGTATTAGTTTGTACTAAATATTTAACATATGATTTACAGCAGGCTTTGAAATTTCCACTCGCCTGCTCACCAATGGCGAGTGGAAATTATGGTGGGGGCGAGTGTGTCCCCCAGGGGCGTATTTGCCATGAGGCAAACGCCTACGGCGGCACTTTTTAGGGGGGTGGCGCAGCGGCAATGCTGCCCCCCCTATTCCCATGGAAGGGACACTTAGTACAAGGGCGGGCTGCTGTGTCTTACCTGGGTCCGCGACTCCATGTGACAGTCCCACATCGATCCGGTCCACGAGGCGCTGCTGGAGGAGGGGTAAGAGGATGTCAGCGGGTCCGGTGTCTTCATTTCTTTGGATCGCGATGTGTGGGTGGGATGACATGCCGACCCTGTCATCTTGCCACACCCCAGGGATCACTCAACAGCCTATAGCAGCTTGTCCCTCCCTCTGCAAGCTCCGCCTCCTCGTCGATAATTGGATGCCAGAACTGTAGCTCAGGAAAGGCACACACACGACCAATTACTGGCGAGGAGGCGGAGCTTGGAGAGGAGGAGCCGAGCAGCAGCGTGAAGATCAAAGAAGTGGAGAGCGGCCAGAGAAGGAAGACAGCTGACTGGTAAACATTTGTGCCATGCAGATGGTGCTGCTGCTGCAGCCAGGTATGTTGGCTGTGGATGGGAGAGGGAGGGAGTGAGCCCAGGCTGGAGCAGGGGTCAGCAAGGTAAGTATCATTGGTGTCAGTGGGAGGAATAGTGCCGCATCATTGGTGTCACTGATACCAATGATGGGGCACTATTCCTCCCACTAACAACAATGATGGGGCACTATCCCCCCCCCAACTGACACCAACGATGGGGCACTATTCCTCCCCCCACTGACACCAATGATGAGGCACTATTCCTCCACCCGCTGACACCAACGATGGGACAGTATTCCTCCCCCCACTGACACCAATGATGGGGCACTATTCCCCCCCACTGACACCAATGATGGGGCACTATTCCCCCCCACTGACACCAATGATGGGGCACTATTCCCCCCCACTGACACCAATGATGGGTCACTATTCCCCCCCCACTGACACCAATGATGGGTCACTATTCCCCCCCACTGACACCAATGATGGGGCACTATTTCCCCCCCCACACTGACACCAATGATGTACATGTGCCTGTGTATGTATGTACGTGTCTGTGTGTGTGTGTACATGTGACTGTGCGTGTATATTTCTGTGTATGTACATGTATCTGTGTGTATGCGTGTCTGTATGTGCCTGTGTGTGTATACATGTGTCTGTATGTGTGTGTGTGTGTGTGTGTGTGTCTCTGTGCGTGTGTAAACACGTGTCTCTGTGCGTGTGTGTACATGTGTCTCTGTGTGTGTATGTACAGTACATGTCTGTGTGTGTGTACAAGTGTTTCTGTTTGTGTGTGTTTGTTGGTGGAGAGTAACTCTTAAGGCCTGGCTAGTAGCTCAGGACTTGAAATTTTAAGCCCTGATTTACAGTATTTTGTGTCATTGCTTTTATACCAAAATAAAAGGGTAAACTAATTCCAAGAAGAGAGCATAGGGATGCTAAAGGTGAAACCAGCATAGATTCAGTTGATTATGACAAATTGTTGCAGGTCTCAGTGTACCAATTTAGATTTTAATGAAATTTATGGTGGCCATGCATGAAACTATTTTTTTATATGAATCGATGATTGATTTACTGTCCAGGAGAAAAATACAATCAGAGGATCGATCAGGCACTAACTCAGATCGCTCACTATATTAAGAGCGACCAACCAATTCTGATCCCATGTGACTTACTTTTATTTGACATAATGCAATCTAAAAAAACCAAAAAACTTTAGTAAAAACGTATCTATAAAGTATAAGTACAGTAGTATTTTATTTGTGGATGTTATAAGCAATATGCACTTACATTTTTTTCTTGTTTATTTTACAAGTACATATTTTATGGTATTCACAGCTTAATATGTTATAAATTGTGGAATGGTGTTAGTTTTTACTAAATATTGTATTTAAATTTGTCTTCATTAACCTCCCTAGCGGTATGATTATGTCAATATTTCTGTACTCAAAGTGGTACATTTTTTTGCATGGGAATTTGTCGTTTTTTTTATTGTAGGCCTGTAATTTTTAGGAATATAAACATAAATATGCTCAGTGAAAAATTAATAAAAAACCCTTCATTAAATTATAATCATAATAACTTCAAATTAAAGTCCAAAATATAAAAATCAAAAACAAAACGTCCAAAATATATATATTTAATATCCCTTTTAAAATAAAATAAGAATAAATAAGTACGTGTTGTCCAAAATTGATTCAAGTGTAAAAACTCTCAGCCGCTTGCAAAAACTTGATTACCTCAAAAAAAAAAAAATATACATAGTGCATTATCCTTTATAAATCAAAAAAATTACATGTGAAATCACTCCAATAATAATCACCCAAGTGAAAAACAGGTGTGTATATCAAACCACATACACATGCAATATACATTGCAAAAACGTGTATGTGAAACACTCTACTGTGCTCCAAAAAAAAAACTCACAACACAGTGTACACTTCTATTAGGGTAAGGAATGAATACCCTTACCAATATTCAAAATAATTTTTGCTTTGATCTCAATCCCCAGAAAATTGCACGATGAAATAAATCCTCCTGCAGATGTCCTCAGGGGTGCCACCTGCCTGGAGTTTGCATGTTCTCCCTTTGCCTGTGTGGATTTCCTTCGGACACTCTGGTTTCCTTCTACACTGCAAAGACATGCTGGTATCTGAATGGCGTATATGGTGGAAACATATCTGAGGTGCTAGGGTGGAAGGATCCATACAATGCTATGGGACCAAAGTAAACCCTGAGGACATCTGCAGGAGGATTTATTTCATCGTGCAATTTTCTGGGGATTGAGATCAAAGCAAAAATTATTTTGAATATTGGTAAGGGTATTCATTCCTTACCTAATAGAAGTGTACACTGTGTTGTGAGTTTTTTTTTTTGGAGCACAGTAGAGTGTTTCACATACACGTTTTTGCACTGTATATTGCATGTGTATGTGGTTTGATATACACACCTGTTTTTCACTTGGGTGATTATTATTGGAGTGATTTCACATGTAATTTTTTTTGATTTATAAAGGATAATGCACTATGTATATTTATTTTTTTTTTTTTGAGGTAATCAAGTTTTTGCAAGCGGCTGAGAGTTTTTACACTTGAATCAATTTTGGACAACACGTACTTATTTATTCTTATTTTATTTTAAAAGGGATATTGGATATATATATTTTGGACGTTTTGTTTTTGATTTTTATATTTTGGACTTTAATTTGAAGTTATTATGATTATAATTTAATGAAGGGTTTTTTATTAATTTTTCACTGAGCATATTTATGTTTATATTTGTGCACCTCTAAGGGTAGAGGTGAAGTGTGCTTAAAAATAATTGGGTAGAAATAGTGATTTATATTTACTTTAATTTTTAGGAATAACTCACTGAAATCTGTCCGAACAAGAGTCTAGTAAACATCCCGGTATGTTAAAATTTGAAACACGAAATCGTAAATTATAATATAACAAATAATCATAAAAATAATAATATAATACATTTAATTCAATAATGTAATCAAACCAAAAACACTGAAATTTGAAAGAGAGCACCAAGTTCGCACATCACTGAGCTTAGTCGCAAAATCGTTTTCAGTGTCTAATGACGAAGTTCCCCACAAATGATTATCACTTAAATCTGCAAGTAGTTCTGATTTACTATCGCTGTTCTCTAGCTGGTCTAAAACCACTTTTGACATAAAGGGACGCTTTTTGGATGCCATGGACGTTTCTCAGTTTCCAGGCAGAAAGAACAGTAAAAATGCAGGCAGGGCACAGGACAAAGCACTAGGGACAAAATGTATGTGAAATGGTTTGATACAGTAATGTTATACTATGTGATTTTAGTGTATTTAGTGAATGTCACTTTTTAACATTTTTAAATTTCCCGTCGATTCCGGGCCCCGTACATCCCGTACGTCCCGACGCTTGCAGGGACCAGAACCCGGAAAACGGATGCCGGCCTCGGTCAGAGGAGATGGCCTGGAACGCTGCAGGGGGGACATTGCGGGAGCGAAGGACAAGGTAAGTGCTGGAGGGAATACCTGAGCAACGCCGCAGGGTAATCCCGAGTGTAGCTCGGGGTTACCGCTTTTGGCACTGATAGTTAACCCCGAGCTACACTCGGGAATACCGCCAGGGGGGTTAACAGAAAAAAAAAATCATATATCTCCCCTCCTCCTTACTCTCCCCTCCCTCTCCAGACCAGTAATTTTAATAACCAGAATCATATGAAAAGATCATTCAATCTATTGGATTTTTCATCTAGACCAATTCAAATAATTTTGGCTACACCAATCAATTTTGTTTAAAATCCATCGATGAAATAGTGTGTGTCTTTTTGATAGTTCATACAATCATTCATATTTTCCAGTTTTGTGAAAAATGTTTCAACCAGATTATTTTGTATGTAGCCAGCTTTAGAAATGCATAGCCAGTGTTGAATTGCATAATTATTTGTTTCAATGGAAGAAAGGATTATTAGCTGCAATCTTTTCAGATGTGGTCATTGGAATTGATTACATTTAGGTGTTTATAGGTTTTGTAGGCTGTAAACAAAATAACATGTAGAAGATGGCTGAGAAGGATTTGTGTATTCATAATGCAGGCATGATTCTGGGTCCAAAGCATCCAGTGTACCCATGTGGTCACAAAAAAAATGAAGAGAAGGCAGTATAACAGCACATACCCAAAGCAAATTAAAAAAAAAAGTATGAGCTGTAGAAATAAAAAAATCATACTCACCTATGAGCTGATGCTGCATTTTCCCCCGCCTGCTCTGTACAGAGAACTGAGCAATCTGAGACTGTGATCGCTCAGTTCTCCCCCATGCTCTGAGCATAGAGCAGTGACTGTCAGTCACCAGCTCTCTGCTCTGTTCCTTCAGCTTTCAATGGAGCGCTGGACTGTGGAGGGGGAGGAAGCTGCTAGTTCAGACTCTCAGCAGATCACTGAGAGGCTGAGCCAGGTGCAAGCTTCTGGGCGGATCCTGACCATATGATTGGGATCTTTTCAGAGCCTGGACCAGCTCTCTGATGTCAGCCAACAGCGGGCTTCAGCAGGTAACAAGAGTGGAGAACAAACTGAACGTCTGTGATCCATAGAAGAAGTATAACCAAAAAAGCTTTGGCTATAGTTCTTCTTTTGAGTTATGGTATTTACTAAGCACCTAACTTGAAGCCTAGATTTAGTTAATTTTTTTTCTGGTGCTGTTGATGGTAATACGATCAGCTCAGCCTGTCACAGGCACTCCTCAAGAGTGGCAACTATGCTCGCCTGTTCCTCCCCCTACGGGCGAATGAATACAAGGTCCACCGCCTCTGTTCATTGAGCACTTTTCATTGACGAAAGGTATAGTACAACTTCTGTGAATGAAGAGGGGTGGAAAGGGCAGGCATAGTTGACACTCCTGAAGAGTGCCTGTGACAAGTCCATCTGATCTTATTAACCCCCCACAGCACCAGAAGATTACAGCTCTAGAGGTAGGCAGAGGACATCAGATTAAAAAGAGTAAACAAATAAAAAAATTAAAAACAGTAAAAACAGTAAAAGAGCAGCCAGTAGCACAAGGGACGCTGTTTATTAAATGTAAGTACCATGCTGATAAACAAAAAAAAATAATAGCTCAACACATTTTTACATTTTACATCTCTGTGTTGCGGTTGGAGAGTTTTATACACTTCCTGTCTGGTGAAAAGGTTATAAATGAGGAACAATCTCTCTGACAGAACCTCGGACAGCAGTAAAACTTGACAGGGGTTCTAAACCTTCCCTACTCTATCCAAAACTAAGAATAAACGTTTTGGTGGTAGATACACTTTAAATGATGCATTTAGAAAGAAATTTGCAGAGAACAGTGAACCAATCCAATCTGTCCCTGCCACCAAAGGAGTTTACAAACCAGTGTCTCCACTAAAGTCATACAGACACACACATTCCATGGCAATTGAAACAAAAGCCAATTAACCCACCAGCACATTTTATGGATGCTTACGCCTCCTCTTCCTCCCTTTGCAGAGTAAATTAATTTCCTATTAAGTCTTTGCAGTAAAAATTTAAAAAAAATAAAAGATTTTTAGAAAATGTTCTGACAATATCAAGCAAGGGGTGTTCCACATGGTAAACAATGAATCAAATAATAATTGGAATATTTTGTCTACTCATTTAAATGGCATAATAGACACATGGGCTACATTTAAGCTCTGTATCTTTTAGTTGCCATGGAAAGCACACAAATGAATGAGCTTCGCCATAATTTCCTAACTGACTAAGAAAAGGCCAAACCTACAGAGACTGAAAATGTTCCTTATTAATGAGTGAATCTAAAAATAAATAATTTGGATTATTTTTTAAATTAATATGGTTTAAAATATGTTGCTCTGTCAGTGTGAAATTTGTCACTCCAGAAGGCATGACATCAGTGCCATAGAATTCAAATAACAAGTCTCCAGAGGAAGGTTATAGAAGAAAAAGAAACGTTTTGGAATACAAAATTATTCACAATTTCCATTCTCTGTGTATACATTTTTTTTTACACAAATGGAAAAGAACTTGGCATTTGGCCATTCAGCCATACCTTGCTGTATTAATAAGCACTGACATATCAAAAGAGATGGCAGAGCTAGCAACCAACACAGGGACCTGTACTGATGCTATTTAAAATAAATCCTTCAAGTACAAAAAAAAAAATTCAAGCTAACACCATAACCAGGCAGGCCTTTTTTCCTTCAGTTCCTATTATGAGCACCTCAGGATTCCTAAATCCAGACTGGTCAGACATGGCACCATATATCCCATACAATGCATACTAATGCTAAAGGTCTTGCAGCACATTATGAGCAGCTGAATTTCAACTAAGCAGAAATCAGTGTCTGCATGTTGTGTAAGCACCTGTAACTGTCTATACATAAAACATCAACTGTATTGTTAGCACAAACATATTGTATTAACATGCCACAAACTGCACTAAAATGGAAACATTGTCATGCGGCATCTACAGTAATTGCTAGAAAAGACATTCATGCTCACGTGTTACATTGTATGAGACATTTTTGTGCAGGGTTGGTAGTTTTAGAATATTATTAAACCTTCAGCATTTTTTAAATTAACACATTGAGCACATTAAAATAAACATCCCCTTTAAGCTATTTGTTAAAGTTGTAGTTTCAAACCTACTGGCTCTTGCTTTCTCAGTGCTGTTTTGTTAAACCTATGGTCTTCACAGAAAAGAGTTAATGGACAGTGCAGTGTCCAGCTAGTCTGTTAGCTTGGAGAAGGGAGTAGGGATACACAACTATAGCCGCTGATAAATTAGAAAAGGGTAGGGGCTCATAAATATACGGTATTGCCAAACGTATAGTTTCTGCCCAGTAACCAAAAAACATGCATACAAAAAAAGAACCGTGAAAAGAGATTCACAAAAAAGTGGTTACATTATGGACAGAATGCGATACTCAAAGTAGTTCCAAAAATTATGCTTTATTACACAATATAAATGTGGACAATTAAGGTAAATACCCTGATTCACCATCACCTGAGTATGAAATAATACAAGGACAGACCTAAAATCACATAAAAGCAACATCAAGACCAGTCTTAGTAGTAATGTGATGCATATATAGTGACAAATACCTGTCTAATACATTTGCAGCACCAACACATCGGTTACACCACCAGGTAGGAGGTGTATCAAAAAATTGTACCATATAGGTATAACATACTTGGCAATTATGGCTGATAACAGGCACCAAATGGCAATAACATTATTACCCATAAACCTTGCAGGCAATGTGGGTGAAAAATTGTAAACACATATTGGGATGCGGATGCCTCTATAATAACCAGATAAGGTATTGCAAAGATGATTGTTTAAGGCAAGAGTAGGTCGTGAAAATATGTAGAATCACAGTGGACATGTCCATATTGTATGGATACAGAGTCAGTACTATTGCCAATAATTGATTTGCATATTTGGGCGGCAACGAGCCCATTATAAATAGAGTGTGAAAGGCAGATGTCTCATTGGTCCTGATAAAGCCGAGTAAGATACCCCCATCGGCAAAACGCGTTGACGTCATACGTCAGACACGTCACTTCCGGTCGCACGCATTGGCGCCGTACACGCTGACCAGCAGGGAAGCGGCCATACACGCTGGCCACGAGTGGTGCAAGGTTGCACAGGCACCAAGGGAGACGCGGAGCCTGCTGGATAATAGTCCCGATGGTGGCGGCTGCCTCCAGGACTATGCCTGGCAACCCAGACGAAGGAAACTCTGAAAGAGTATTACGTATGGCTTGGGTGGTGAGTGAACCGTTACACAGCAAAATGGAATACAGCGCTTGTCCGCCATTGCATATATTTACCACCAGGAATACATATTGATTGACTGTCCATTTGTCACCTATTTGTTACAGGATGGGGACAGTATGTTTCACTATCTAGGTGCAAGGCACCCTACATATATAACAAGACACGGAGGACCCAGCGATTTTTATTATTTCATCAAAATTAAGGTAGTTAATAGCCCGCATGTCGCGGTGAAGAAACCCCTTGGAGCAGGGCCCTGCCATCTCAATTACATTAAGGAAATGAACGGAGATTCTTCCATTACTGACTCTGTATCCATACAATATGGACATGTCCACTGTGATTCTACATATTTTCACCACCTACTCTTGCCTTAAACAATCATCTTTGCAATACCTTATCTGGTTATTATAGAGGCATCCGCATCCCAATATGTGTTTACAATTTTTCACCCACATTGCCTGCAAGGTTTATGGGTAATAATGTTATTGCCATTTGGTGCCTGTTATCAGCCATAATTGCCAAGTATGTTATACCTATATGGTACAATTTTTTGATACACCTCCTACCTGGTGGTGTAACCAATGTGTTGGTGCTGCAAATGTATTAGACAGGTATTTGTCACTAAATATGCAGTACATTACTACTAAGACAGGTATTGATGTTGCTTTTATGTGATTTTAGGTCTGTCCTTGTATTATCTCATACTGAGGTGATGGTGAATCAGGGTATTTACCTTAATTGTCCACATTTATATTGTGTCATAAAGCATAATTTTTGGAACTACTTTGAGTATCGCATTCTGTCCATAATGTAACCACTTTTTTGTGAATGTCTTTTCATGGTTCTTTTTTTGTATACACAACTATAGCCCCTGCATGCAAGGGTGACTGCATAGGACAGGGCTAGAAAAAGGCGCCAACCTGAAACAGGAAACCTGGAAAATTGGTCATGCCACCATCTTCACCTGGAACATAGCCAAGGATTAAAAGATAAAGTAGCTGCATCTCAGTAAGTGAAAAAAGAGAAGAAGGCATTGCTCACTGGTTTACATTACCCCTAGAAATGTTTGCATAAAGTGTCATGGCCAGAGGTCAGGCTCAGAGACCAGTAGCTATAGCAGTAGAGGGGCTCCCACCAACCAACAGGATAGGTGAGCAAGCAGTTTGCACTGACAGATGACACAGGCTCACCTGAGGTGTGAAGTCAAAGCACTAGCTGTTGTTCACCAGAGCTCCTGATGAGTTTTGCTGCTTGTCAGTACCAGGTCACGATTCTCAGGATCTCACCACCAAGACATCAGAGAGTTTGGGTCCAGTAGCAGATATGGTGGGTAGGGATCAAGCAAGGTGTAGTCATAAAACAAGCCAAAGGTCAGTAACAAGTGTTTAAAGGTTGGGACCAAGCAGAAGAGTAGCCAAGAACAAGCCAAAGGTCAATAACTAGTGGTAGCGAAGATACAGGCGGCAGCAGGAGTGACAAGAGCTAGATATTGGCTGGAGAGAGCACAATAATCTGGCAAACAGGAAGTGCATGGGAGGAGCAAAGAGTTCATGGTTCAGGACTAACAAGGTTCAAGGCAGAATCATTAAATGATTTGTCCAGAGAACTGTTGACAAGGAAGAAGAGACATTGCCCGACACAACAGAGGTTCAGATCCAGGCCCTGAAGTAAAGGTGTTGAGCAAATCACTTTTCCTATGAGTTTATGACATGTTCTTTACTACCTTTGAAGCCTTATGTCACCCTTCCTAATAATGTGATTTGCAGGAAGACAGGCTCAGTTGCTGAACAGTACTCAAAAAACTAACCATATAATTGTAAATTGAGAATTCAGTGATCACTGCCTATCCACATCATGTTTTATTACATCAGACCAAGCATGCTTTGCCTGTTTATCTATTATTGAAAAGATCAAAGTGTAGCAAGTAATCCTTGGAACCTAATCAGTACCAAGTACAGATGTGATTAAACTGAAAGTGCAAGGAACTGTTGGACTACCTATTAGTAGCCAAATTCTAATTTACAGTTTCTAGGGTGGGTTGAAAAATGACAGCACACATCTAAATGGCATTTTATATTTTGTTTGCCCAGATAAGTGCTAAGTGGGTAAAACACACCTGCCTAATGACACAGTTGGACATGCTCCAAACAATATACACATCAAATTATACAGTGTTGATAACAGAGCTAGTTGAAATGTTTAGCTGCAATACAACACTACCTACAGAGGTCTTTATTCCAAATTGGCACCAGTGTAAATGGGAGGTATATTTAGAGTATTACAGGTAATCATTTGTGTATACAGTATATAAAGACAATAATTTGATTTAATCTGTAATCTGCTCCGATCTTTCAATCATGAACTAGGTTCAGAAGTATAATTGTAGACTAAAAAGACTGGATTACATTTCCTAACAGTAGGTACAAGAACATACACAATCATTGCTTACAAAAAAAATAAGTAAAATCTGAAAGTTTTACTGTGATTTTTGTTTCCCCATAAAGCAGGAGGGGAGGAGTTCTTCAGCAATTAACATCTCCCTTAACACATGTGGGTATTAATACTAGTTTATGTTGCTGGCACTTACATGAATTCAGAAAGGCACTTGAATGAGTGGATGTCTTCAACATTACTGAACAGGTCCAGGTCTCATGACTAACAATACTAGCTATATCATAGCCTGGTTAAATTAAAAACTTCACAGGCATTATAATATACAATATATACAGTGCTGTGAAAAAGTATTTGCCCCTTCCTGATTTTTTATTTTTTTGTCACACTTAAATGATTCAGATAATCGAATCTTAATATTAGACCAAGTAAATTCAAAATGCAGTTTTTAAATGGTGATTTCATTTATTAAGGAAAAAAAGCTGTCCAAACCTGCCTGGCCCTATGTAAAAAGTAATTGCCCCCCTAAACCTAATAACTGGTTGTGCTACCCTTGGCAGCAACAACTGCACTCAAGCGTTTATGATAATTGACAATGAGTATTTCACATCACTGTGGAGGAATTTTGGCCCACTGTTCTCTGCAGAATTGTTTTAGTTCAGCCACGTTGGAGGGTTTTAGAGCATGAACGGCATGTTTAAGGCCATGCCACAGCATCTCAATCAGATTTAAGTCCAGGCTTTGACTGAGCCACTCCAAAACCTTCATTTTGTTTTTTTGTTTTTTTAACCATTCGGAGGTGGACTTGCTGGTGTGTTTTTGATCATTGTCCTGCTGCATAACCCAAGTGCGCCTGAACTTGAGGTCACAAACTGATGGCTGGGCATTCTCCTTCAAGATTTTCTGGTAGAGCACAGAATTAATGGTTTTATCAATTATGGCAAGTTATCCAAATCCTGAAGCTGCAATGCAGCCCCAGACCATCAGACTACCACCACCATGTTTGTCTGTTGGTATGATGTTCTTTTTATGAAATGCAGTGTTCGTTTTACACCAGATGTAAAGTTCAATTTTTGTCTTATCAGTCCACAGAATATTTTCCCAAAAGCCTTGGGGATACTCAAGATGTTTTTGGCACATGTGAGATGAGCCTTTATGTTCTTTTTGGCTAGCACTTTTGCCTTGGAACTCTCCCATGGATACCATTTTTTTCTTATTGTTGAATCATGAACACTGACCCAAACAAAGGTAAGTGAGGCCTACAGTTCTTTAATTGTTGTGCTGGGTTCTTTTATGACCTCCTGGATGACTCTTTGTTGTGCTCTTGGAGTAATTTTGGTAGGCCAGCCACTCCTGGGAAGGTTTGGCACTGTTCCAAGTTTTCTCCATTTGTGGATAATGGCTCTCACTGTGGTTTGCTGGAGTCCCAAAGCCTTTGAAATTACTTTGTAATTGACATGTGTCAGTCTGGAAAGGATTACAAAGTAACCCTTCAAAGTAACACATCACATTCAAAGTAACACATCATGCCGCAATCTAAAGAAATTCAAGAACAGATGAGAAACAATGTAATTGACATGTGTCAGTCTGGAAAGGGTTACATTGTTTCTCATCTGTTCTTGAATTTCTTTAGATTGCGGCATGATGTGTTGCTTTTTTAGATCTTTTATTGTGCTTCACTTTGTTAGACATCATCTATTTAAGTGATTTCTTGATTCAACGGGTCTGGCAGTAATCAGGCCTGGGTGTGGCAAGTAAAATTTAACTCCACTTTCTAAAAAATAAGGTTAATCACAGTTCATTCATGATTTAGCAAGGGGGGGGGGATTATTGTTTTTACACAGGACCAGGCAGGTTTGGACAGCTTTTGTATCCTAATAAATGAAATCATCAGTTAAAAACTGCATTTTATATTTACTTGGGTTATCTTTGTGTAATTTTAAAATTAGTTTAAAGATCTGAATCATTTAAGTGTGACAAATATATGAAAAAGGAAGGGGGCAAATACTTTTTACACACACACACTAACACACTAACACTATATATATATATATATATATATATATATATATATATATATATATATATATATATATATATATATATATATATATATATATATATATATATATATATATATATATATATATATATATATATATATAGGACATCACAGTGGCTAAATGGTTAGCATTTCCACCTGGCAGTACTAGGGTTGCTGGTTCGAATCCCAACCTCGGCACCACCTGCCTGGAGTTTGCATGTTCTCCCTGTGACTGTGTGGGTTTTCTCCGGGTCCTCCGGTTTCAAAGACATGCTCGTAGGTTAATTGGCTCCTGTCTAAACTGGCCCTAGTATGTATATGTATGAATGTGAGTTAGGGACTTTAGATTGTACGCTCATTGAGGGTTAGGGACTGATGTGAATGTACAATATATATTTGTAAAGCGCTGCGTAAATTGACAACGCTATATAAGTACCTGAAATAAATAAATATTGCCAAAAGTATTGGGAAACCCCTCCAAATCATTGAATTCATGTGTTCCAATAACCTCCATAGCCATAGGTGTGTAAAATCAAGCAACTAGGCATGCAGACTGCTTCTGCAAACATTTGTGAAAAAATGGGTCGCTCTCAAGAGCTCAGTGAATTCAAGCGTGGTACCGTGATAGGTTGCCACTTGAGCAATAAGTCCAACTATTATTGGTATTATAACAAAGTGGAAGCAGCTGGGAACAACAGCAACTCAGCCACCAAGTGGTAGGCCACATAAAATGACAGAGTGGGGTCATGCTGAAACGCAAAGTGCGCAGAAGTTGACAACCATCTGCAGAGTCAATAGCTAAAGACCTCCAAACTTCGTGTGGCCATCAGATTAGCACAACAACAGTGCGTATAGATCTTCATGGAATGGGTTTCCATGGCTAAGCAGCTGCATCCAAGCCTTACATCACCAAGTGCAATGCAAAGTGTTGGTTGCAGTGGTGTAAAGCATACCATCACTGGACTCTAGAGCAGTGGAGACGTGTTCTCTGGAGTGATTAATCACGCTTCTCTGTCTGACAATCTGATGGATGTGTCTGGGTTTGGATGTTGCCTGGAGAACGGTACTTGCCTGACTGCATTGTGCCAAGTGTAAAGTTTGGTGGAGGGGGGATTATGGTGCGGGGTTGTTTTTCAGGGGTTGGGCTTGGCCCCTTAGTTCCAGTGAGGGGAACTCTTAAGGTATCAGTATACCAAGACATTTTGGACAATTTCATGCTCCCAACTATGAGGAAATAGTTTGGGGATGGTCCTTTCCTGTTCCAACATGACTGCGCACCAGTGCACAAAGCAAGGTTCATAAAGACATGGATGAGCGAGTCTGGGGTGAAGGAACTTAACTGGCCTGCACATAGACCTGACCTCAACCCAATAGAACACTTTGGAATGAATTAGAGTGGAGACTGTGAGCCAGGCCTTGCTTGACATCAGTGCCTGACCTCACAAATGTGCTTCTAGAAGAAGGGTCAAACATTCCCATAGACACACTCCTAAACCTTGTGGACAGCCTTCCCAGAAGAGTTGAAGCTGTAATAGCTGCAGAGGGTGGGCCAACTCAGTATGGAACCCTACGGACTAGGACTGGGATGCCATTAAAGTTTATGTGTATGTAAAGGCAGGCATCCCAATACTTTTGGCTATATATATATATATATATATATATATATATATATATATATATCCTGTATGTATTTCTCTCTGAGCCCCCATTGAGCAATGATTATTTCTTTAGAAACATAAACAGCCAAAATATACCCACTATAATTTAAACAAATATTTTCTTCTTGAGTACAGTTAACCCTAAAAGGGTTATGTACACTCTAACAATGAACGTCTTTAATTGTGGTCCATTAACCTGATACCTTTCTGTGCTCTCTGCATGTGCTACACCCAGCACAGTTAGATTGTTCCCAGCTATCTTTGAAGACTACAGAGCTCCTATCCTCTGTGTTATGGCGCATAGGGCAGTGTGGTTATTGTAGTCCTGCCCTTTCATTACAAAATTGCTTCTTTGAAGGTAAAGTACAGTGAATGAATGTTATCTATCTACAACAGGAAGCGTGTTACAGGCAGGATCCTCATGTTATAAAAAGGGTAACAGATTTTTAAAAAGAAAACTAATGTAGTCAACCCATTTAGAGACTGGTGGGCTGCTATATTACATTTTTGTGTTCAATTTTAAATGTTCTTTAAACTTATTGGGCAGGGGCACATGCTCTGTCCACCCGCTAGCTGTCAGCACGGCTCACGCCGACTCCAAGGCACATAACTCACCCAGTCGGGTCACATCAGAGGGCAGATCCGATATACCGCTATGCCGCACCACATAATGGCTCCGGGACAGCCAGGGAAGCTTACCAGCTTCTTCCCTGCTGTCACATCACACATCCAAGATGGCACCGGTGGCTCCTTAAATGGCCACACCACCTGTCAAACCCTGCATGACAGATCATGTGTGGAGCACAACAAAGCCCAGCAGCTGGATCCCAGGCTCAGAACCTCTCTTTATCCAGGGGACCCTGGTAAGTCTTCTCCTCCTCTATCACCCACTACCAGTAGTCCAGCCAAATCCAGGCCCCATACTGGACACAGACCCCCTGACTGATTCTCAGTTACAGCCTCTCCTCACGCAGATATTACCTCACACTGCTATGCCATCTCTGATAGATTCCTTCCCTGCCACTAACCAACCTATCACCAAAATAAGCATGAAGAATATGCTTCTATCTTTACGTCAAACTATGCACAGCAACTTGACCACATCAATTTCCCAAATCTCAAATGTGATACAGCAACAAGACCACCGACTGTGTCATATTGAAAATAAAATTGGAGAAATGGTCATAGCGCATAATGACCTGATAGACGCACACGCAGACCACAATACGGAGATTGAAAAAATAAACCTCAAATTAGCGGATTTAGAAGACCGATCCAGATGCAATAATATTAAGCTCAGGGGTATACCTGAAATATTACTAATGACGCATTGATCCCCTACATCTATCAATACATGAAACATCTCATGCCAGCACTCTTGGATATAGAGATAGCCATCGATCGTGCTCACAGGATACCCAAACCTTCGTTCCTCCCAGCTTCAATCCCCAGAGATGTCCTGGCACGCATCCATTTTTATCACATGAAAGAAAAATTAATGGCAGCAGCAAGGAACCCACCCCCACTCCCGCCATCACACGCAAACATCAAGCTTTTCGCTGATCTGTCAAAAGCTACATTACTCAATCGCAAAAAGCTGATTACTATAACTAAAGCGCTCAGGAACCACGGAATAGGCTACCAATGGGGCTTCCCCACAAAATTGACCGTTAAACATCACGGTGCCATCTTCACAATCAAAACCTTAGAAGCGGGTATAGACCTCCTGAAGACCTTTAATATAATATCTTCGGAATCACAACAATCCACCTCAGCTAATACACAGCAAATGGACGCTGAATGGTCCTAAAACATAAAGCCCTCAATCTAGATACACCACTATGTCTTGGGCATAATAATTTTGCCGCCTTTAGCTAGCGAACGGCCCTTTACCAAGTATTCACATGGTACAACAGTTTTTTTGGTATGACCTAGTTTACGGTCAATACCTGTTCACACCCCCCAGTTTTACAGTAGCAAGATCCGCTACTCTTATGACTTGCATTTTTAGCAAGTTTTTCTTACCTATCCTTGCCTCCCTCCTTTCTTGCACCACCAATCGACTGATCAACTCCATCGTTCTGGAAATCTCACTTCAACAAGGAAAACAATATCCAGACCCAAAAACGCACCATCCAATGCTCAGAAAGACATCATGATCAACGACTACGATCTATCCAACTCTCTCAACAACTACGAAAACACCCTACCTACTCAAGCAAACCACGTACTAACCAACAAAATGGTTAAGATATCCTCGGTTAATGTACATGGCCTCAACTCCCCCTTCAAAAGATCGCTGCTCCAAAAATAATCATGCTCACTCCATGCTGATGTACTCCTCCTACAAGAAACCCATTTCGCATCAACCAAGACCCCCAAGTTTCATATCCATGGATACTCCCACCTATACATGGCAACAATCCCCCCCCAAAAAAATGGAGTCATTACAGCCATAAAGGACTCGCTCCAATTCCTACACATCTCTGAAACCGCAAACCCTCAAGGTTGATATCACATCCTTATCTGCAAAATCAACAACATTCCCTATACATTGGTTAATGTATACGGTCCCAACAGCAATCAAATTCAATTCTATAACAAACTCCAATCAACTATTTCCTCTCAGAAGCAAGGTAGACTTATTATGGGTGGAGACTTTAACGTTATTGGTAATCCTCTTCTGGACTCCTCCACCAACAGATGCCCCTCTAAACATAACTTCAACCGCTTTTTGCATGACCATGATCTTTACGATATCTGGCGATGCCAACATGGCACAGAAAAGGACTACACATACTACTCCATTTCTCATCTTTCATACTCCAGAATTGACTTCTTTGTCACAGATAAATGGATTCTTCAACACGTAACGTCCTCCAACATTGGAAATATATCCTGGTCGGATCACGCTCCAATCAACATAACCTTAGACAGCAACCAACATTCTCCAATCCCTCGTCTCTGGAGACTGAACTCAGCAATATTGAACAACCCTGATGATAAGAAACATTTGCTAGAAGCACACAATTTATTTTTTGAATGCAATGATACTTCTGATATTTCTATAACCACATTATGGGCCACTTTCAAAGCATACATGAGAGGTATCCTCATACAATTAAACTCCCGCATCACTAAACAGCGAACACAACAAATTAAGCAACTCCTGACTTCCATAAGCCAAAAGGAAGACATTAACAAAAAAAATCCAAATCCCTCCATTTCCATGGCTTTAGCCGCAGATAGAACTAAACTCCAAGCCCTTCTACTTTATAAATACGATCTTAATCTATTAAAAACCAAATCAAAATTCTACTCCTTAGGCAATAAAGCTAACTCCTTTTTAACAAAATTAATCAAACAACGATGCCTTAAATCTAAAATCTCCTCAATTCAACACCCAAGTACCCATACATCTCTTACAAACCCGCAAGATATAGCTAATGCTTTCGCAACATACTACCAGAAACTTTATAATCTCAATTCAGACCCAAACACAACACAACCATCTTCCATCGATTACTTCCAAACAAACATTTCTAAGCTCTGCGAAACTCCCACCAACTTACTCCTTCACAACTCATCTATATCTAAACCTATATCCCCTTCGGAGATAGAAAAAGTCATAAAAACTTTACCGCATAATAAATCCCCAGGAAATGATGGTTTCATCAATGAATTCTACAAAATGTTTGCCCCTGACCTTTCACCATACCTGACCAAGTTATTTAATCACGCCTTCTCCATAGGAGAATTCTCCAAAGAAATGCTACAATCTATAATAATCACTATCCCTAAACCAGGTAAAGACCTTAAGATGGTCCAAAACTATAGGCCTATTTCATTACTTAACACAGATATAAAACTTTATGCTAAAATATTAGCCCAAAGACTTCTTGAATACCTCCCCATCCTAATACATCCTGACAAAGTAGGATTTATTCCTGGACACTAAGCTCCAGATGCAACTAGATGATTTATATCTCTTATCCACAACTTAGAAACCACCAAACAGCCCTCCCTATTATTATCTCTAGATGCAGAAAAAGCATTTGACCGCATACATTGGCACTTTATGCAACAAACATTACAAAAATTTGGGATCACAAGATGGATGCTATCAGCTATTCTCTCACTATACTCCAACCCATCAGCCAGAGTTCTAACGGATGGCACACTCTCAGACTCATTCAACATTTCAAAGGGCACTAGACAGGGATGTCCCTTATCCCCCATAATATTTACTCTACTCATTGAACCGTTCGCATCAATACTCAGAGATGACCCCACATTTACAGGAATCACACATATGAAAACAGAACATAAAATCAGCTTATTCGCAGATAACATTATACTAATGATAACTAACCCACACAAATCACTACAGATAATCCGCTCACATCTTCAACACTATTCAGAAGTATCCTACTATAAACTAAATGAAACCAAATCCATCATCCTAAACCCCCTTACACTGACCCAGGTCCAAACAATGCTCGCCAAACAATTCCTCTTCTCTTGGGAACAACACAGTCTCCCTTATCTAGGAATCAAACTCACTGCCACGACAGACCAACTATATCCTACAAACCATAAATCTCTATTTGATAACATACCAAAGGAACTCACTAACCTCCGCACAGAAACACTATTCAAAATGGGACGAGTAGCAACCTTAAAAATGTATATACTAACCCAAATTCTCTACATATTCCATACACTCCCCATCCCCATTCCCAATACTTTCTTTACTAAACTACAAGCAACCTTTTCCAAATTTCTCTGGAATTCTAAGAAACCTAGATGCACCACAAATCTATTAATACGTCCTACATCCAGAGGAGAAGCAGGTCTACCACATTACATTGCCTCTCTTATCGACCAACTTTATTTTTGGTGGAATCCAACTAAAGGAAAATCGTGGTCCTTCATGGAAACACTTTTTCTCTTTCCTCTCACACCACATAATCTACTTCTCCTTCCACAAATACCTCCACCCAAACCACTACTTAAACACCCATGTATCAAGGCCTCCCTTCAAGCATGGTATGATATCCAATCGTCTAACTCTTTAGAAACCAAACTAGTACATTCCCCTCTCAATATGCTACTCCTCACTACACCCTCCCTAAACCTCCAACAATGGGACAATTGTGGTATAACTCGTATACAAGACCTATATATAGACCATAAACTAAATACTTTTTCGACTCTACAAAAGAAATTTAACCTTCCCAACACTGAATACTTCACCTACTTGAGAATAACCCACTCTCTACAAGCAGTAAAAATCCTGCTCCTTTCAAAAATCCCCTCTACCGCATACAATTTTTTCAACAATTCAAAATACCCAAAAATGGTGGGGATTCTACAACAAAATAATATGTATTGTTAGTCCTTCTATGAACCGTATTGAATTATTGAATTACTCTTTTATGCCAAAACCCTTTAATAAAAATATTGAACCATAAACTTATTGGGCAAAGCTTGATAGTTTTATCACTGCTCTAATCATACTTTTGCATTAAAGTGTTCCATTATAATAGTCCAAATATCAATTGCATAAGGTTGCAGAAGGTAGTTGTAACTGTCAAATAATTACTAAATGGTTACACAAGGGAGGTGATTTACTAAAGGCGCTGTTCACTATGCAAAGGAAGATGCAAGAGAATTTTCCTAAAAGCTTAGTGAATGTGGTGAAGTTTCACTTTGCAAAGAATAGACAATCACATGCAAAGGAAAAGAACAGCATTTTTGTATGATTATGATCTTGGTTATGATCATCCAAATATGACTGGATGATGGAAGTCAACAGACTCATTCTTCATTCACTGAGCTCTCGGGAAAATTCCCTTGCACAGTGAACAGTCTATTTGCCTTTAGTAAATCAAGCTCAAGGTCAAATTAAATTAAGACTGACAACTTCTAGGGAAACATTTTGCTATAGTGGGCGTCAAAATAAAATGTAGACTCTAATTAATATGTGTATACAGTATTTAGGAGAGCAGAAAAACTAACATATCAGAACACCATACTAAGTAGCATGTGGTCCTATTGCAATTTCTATTGAAGAGAACCTCATTACAAAAACATATGTTTCTGCTCAGTCATCAGCATGCAAGTGTTTCTGTTGGTTGGTAATTTTCTTTATTTTTTGCTTGTTAAGGGGTAGCACTCATTCCGAGTAGATTTCAGCACAGGAACTTATTAAAAAATGATGCAGAAGAATTGATTGGAGATGACACAGCACATTAGTAATAGCTGCACAGCCAAGATCCCATCAGCCTCTCCCTCTTGAGGTTAAGAGGAGATTCTCTGACTGGGATGATGCTGTCGTTATTCATCAATTAACTGCGAGGGATGCCTTCATAGTAAAATATTGCTCAGCTAGTGCTGCTTTCATACATATGCAACACACAAATATGTATAACATTCTCAATTTGCAGCCAGTTTAAAGCCTGAAACCTGGCCACAGCAAGCAGTAAAGATTGTCTGTTAAGGGAAAACAGCAGAGAGTGACCCCCTGTTAATGTCCAGAGACCATATTGCTCTCGTATACACTGCTCTGTAAGGAATATATTAACACTGAAGATGTTAAAATGTATATAAAACCCATTTTTTACATTTGGATAAATCTGGCAAGGGTTTATATCTCTGAAAGCTTTTGTTTTTCCTTCTTGCTGTGTCTCTGCTGGGGAGCTTTGCCCTCTCTATTTGTCCTTATGACCACTGTCACCGGCACTAAAACAGGGAAATTCCAAAATTTTGAGTTTTCACTAAAACAGTGATAAATCTTTCAATGGAACATTAGCTTATAAAACTGTTAAAGGGAGAATATACCTTCCTTTAGAGAGCTACTTTCACTATCGGTTGTGTCTCAAGAAGGGAAATAGAGGAAAATCTTCCCAAAAGAAGAGGAGATTAAGGGGCAATATGATCAACATGTATAAATACATCAGTGGTTCATATAGTGAACTTGGTGTAGAGCTATTCACCCTGAGGTCATCACAGAGGACAAGGGGGCACTCTACATCTGGAGGAAAAGAAATGTAATCTCCGAACATGGACAGGTTTCTTCACAGTGAGAGCTGTGAAAATGTGGAATAGACTCCCTCAAGAGTTGGTTCTGGCCAGCTCAGTGGATTTCTTTAAAAACGTCCTGGATTATTTCTTAGATACACAGAATATAACTGGATACTAACATTTATAGGTAAAGTTGATCCAGGGAATATCTGATTGCCTCTCGGGGGATCAGGAAGGAATTTTGTTTTCCCAACAGGAGCAAATTGGATCATGCTTTGATGGGGGTTTTTTCGCCTTCCTCTGGATCAACTGTGGGTATAGGATAATAACTTTTTTTTTTTGTTGGTTGAACTGGATATACTTTTGTCTTTTTTCAGCCAGACTAACTATGTAACTATGTAAAGACATAGGCAAATAAACCATGGGTTTTTTGCATCTCCTAGTCTATTTTAAGTCTCAAGGAATGCCTGCTGAAATTTTAATTTTAACTGCAGCTCAAGGCACATTGGTATGATCACTAAGAAACAGAAAAGGAAAGAAAACAATAAATAACGTGACATATGTAGATTATTTATCAGAATTTATTATCAAATTTTAAAACATTCCTTCTCTGCATGACAATATTATTTTCAATAATATTCATAAAATGAAACATATTTAATTAATGGACAAAAAATAAACACCACAAGGGACATCCCCACACTGAAATACCCTATGCAATGGCAAAAAAAAGAAAATCCCATAGTCAATATACAAATAACTGAGAGAAAGCAACAGATGAGACTTAGGGTGTTGTCATATCTATTCACACTGAAAGTTGATCTATAATTATTCAATAGAAATAAGTATTTTATTTATCTTACAAAAAACAAAAAAATTATAGGCTCACATATTGTCAAAATTGGTTTAAAAGAAAAAATCTATATTGTTAAAAATAGACATTATAGCATCTCCCAACTGTCTTCTCCACAGTCCACAAACATAATATATTATGGTTTGAAAATTTTCCAGCAATATTAATCAATTACATGGAACTAATGATAAATCATCAACAGTGTTAATTTTGACGTCATATTTCGATTTAGTTTTAGTCATA
Source organism: Staurois parvus (assembly GCF_062004578.1). NCBI lineage: Eukaryota > Metazoa > Chordata > Amphibia > Anura > Ranidae > Staurois > Staurois parvus. Next base: position 3,776,249 of record NW_028317943.1, read on the forward strand.
GTCTTTTCAATTTAAATTTTAGATTTAGTCATCTGAATTGAAACTAAATTTTATTGGCAGTTAGTTTTGATCACTGAAAACATGCAGCTAATGAAAACTATGATGAAAATATTTTTGTCAACAAAATTAACACTGATCATTAAAGCTGGGTTGAAAGTATTTTTGATATGACAACACCATAAGTCTCCCCTTGTCACTTTACCTTGGCTAGCCTGACATTGAATGTCAGTGGAAATGTTGGCCCCTAGAAGTGTAGGTGGGAGAACAACTTTCCACTGTACCTTTGGAGGAACCTTGGCTGTGAAAAGCTGCCTCCATCTATCTGAAGCAAAAAAAAAATTTGGCTTTAGACATACTTTAACTGCTTCCCGTCCATCCATTGCCTATAGACAGTGGACAGGAAGCAGTGCCAATGCAGACCAGCGGACGTACATCGATCAGCATCAGAGGCTCCTACGAGGCTCACAGAGGGAGCCCGGTGGTCCGTATGTCACCCGGACACAGTGGGAACATTACTACTGTGTCTGGGTGGTCACATAGTAAAGAGTTAATTCAAAAAAGAGTTACCTCCTTTTAATGCAGCTAACAAAATATCACACATACTTTATTTTACAAAATCATACTAGTAGTTCTGATACACTTTTTTCAATATAGTCCCTTATAGGGTTAAGACAACAAGACAGTATACAAGACTCCTATGAGTAAGTCGGAAGTGACAAAACGCGTCAGAGAGTGATGGTGCGACGGCCGGAAGTGACATAGACCGTGACCAGAAGTGACGCGACAGCGTCTAGTACCAACAAACCGGAGGTGGTGAGAGCACCTTGTGTATGTTCACTTCCGGCTTATCAGAGGATGTATTATACGGGCTTGTTTTATTGATTTTTCTTGTGAGTAAGGTCCAATCACTTTATTAAAGGATCTGTTTGTTCATACTACACCATTGGAGAGTTTTTTGTTTGTTACATGGTCAATTTGGATGCAGTGGAATATTTATCTCCAGTGATCTATAATCCATCTTTAAATGGGAAATATGTCCCAGGAAGCTTGTTTGCCAACCAAGAGAGTGGAAGGCAAATATTTTTGGTGAGTTTACATCCATGTGGGGGAATCCTATGGAGCACTTTGTTTTCAGTTTGCTGCACATGGTGAAATAGAAGATTTTATTTCATGGACTTTGGATTATTTTATTACACTTTTTTCATGGACTTTCCATCACTTTTTTAGTTTGTCATTGTTTTTTACAGTAATCACGAACTATTCATATATTTGTGTTATCACTATTGTGTTTTATGGGCATTCACAAGATATTTTTTATTATTATATGTTTTATCATTGTACTTATTATTGATTATTCACTCAGCGCCATTTTAAACACTTTATTAATTTGGTGCTTTAATTTAAAAAGTATACAAGATATTCCCCAATAGCCCAGACGCGTTTCAATCATTCCAATCCAAGATCTTCTTCAGGGAGCATGAAATGAGGGGGATCTCTAAACAAACATATTCAAAATTAATAACAAATCATTGTAATATCATCAACCATAGTTATATGATCTCCATTTTCATACTTAAAAACATCTTTTAACCACTTCCCGTCTGGCCCATGTATATAAATGGCTGGACAGGAGCAGTGCAGGAGCGGGTTGCTGTTCATAAATGGCGCCCACCATTTTAGCCTGTGCGTGCTCCCTGGGAATGCCCAGCACCCTGATCTGGTGCATGTGATCACTGATTGGCCAATCAGCGATCACATGATAAGTAGTAAGCAAGATGTCACTTCTGATATGGAACGTTTAATACTGATCCATTGCAGGTTAGCCGCATTTACTAAAATCCTGCTTAGGTTTGTAGTGTAGGTTTGGTGCAGTAAAAAAAAACAAACACAACAAAAACGTACCTCCCTATTGAAATACATTGAAAACATGGCAAAAATGCATCAAAAATGCACCCGCATTGCAGTTTTATGTGGATTTTGAGTCACATGTCCTGCGTAAAAAGCACTGCAAACACCGTAAAAACGCGGCAAAAACAGCAAAAACTGTATGTGCGTTTTTAGTGCATTTTTGCTACGAATCAGGGCGACAGTAACCTTAGGTACACCTGAATAATAATATCTTTTTGTGGAATTTCTGCTCCTAATGTCATGCAATTGTCATACTAGAGTGTATTATTAGACGTAGTATGCTGTCTACTTTGTATTCACAGCTACCCGTTAATTAAACAAACCAAGCTAAATGACACCTTTCTAAATTTTGCTAAATTCTGCTAATCTAAAGGTCTTGTTTCCTAACTTTCTCTTATACCAAGGTCTGTTTTACTGACCCTATAAAAACTTTAAATCTTGGAGGCATCTTTACAAAATGATTAGCAAAATAGATTATGCACTATATCATGCCCCTGCAGCCCTTTTCATAAAGATCTTTTCAAATCAAAATACATTTTTATAATGAAAACTAATCGAAAACTCTGAAATAATTCTCCCTCTGAGTTATTGAGGAGCATTCATGACTCCAAGCAAGAGATGTCTTCAGAACTTTCTTTTACGTTATTGGGAATATTAAAGTACTGTATATTTGAACCCTCACCTTGTAAAACAACCCATTTAGTTTAAAATTGAAATGAAAGGCAATAAATGTTTGTATACGTAAAAAAAAATTATAAAACCCTTTTCTCCCCTTTTTTTAGAAGTGATCACAGTCCCTCTGTTCCCAGCTGCATAAGGATCTTAGAGAGCGGGGGGTGGAGAGCAGCAGTACACTGGTCTTCCCAGTGAATAGCTGTGTGTGTGGGGGGGGAGGGGTAAGCACAAGACTGATCATTGGATTAGCTCACAGCCAGAAAACTGACCACATTGTGCTCTAATGCATGTGGACTCATGGGGTCAGTTATTAACAGGAAAGCAAAGGTACTGTCAGAACGTCAGATATTTCCCACACAGAAAGCAATACAAAGATAACAGGATACTTTTTTTTATACAAGTACATGGTACAGCAGACACATATCAGGAATATGAAATGTTGGGTTGACATTCTGTAATATAAATCAGTAAAACTTACTGAATATGAAAAAGAAAACAAATCACTTGTAACACCACTAACCATTTCCAAGCACCTTTTACCATGATCTGTGCTTCATAGTGAATACTAAGCTGAAGAAAACCTTAGAGACTATTCATTATACTCGACAGTAAGAAGCTTTATGGCTGATGCCTGTTTAATACATCTTGAATAAATTGATTTACCCAGTCTAACGATTGCTGCCTAAAATGAACTAGGATGAAACGGCTTTGTTTTTAAATAGTCCATTGATTGGATTAACAAGATTCTTAATTGTATTCCCTGAGGATCAGCTCAGAAATAATCTCCAAAGGTCATAATATGGTATTTCTGTACATTGTACTTGTTACATTACTTTAATATTAGGACACAATGTGAATGTATTTAATCATTTCTAGAACTGGTTATTAATATATATTTATTTGTGTATTTATTTATTATATATTTATTGTATATACTATTTTATTATAGTTGGGAATACAAAATATAATGTCAAAATAATTCCTAGTGGGGTAAGTATCACATATTACATAATAACATTTTGTATTTGCATTTTCAGCCAACAGTTGGTGCTCTAGGCTCCCTTTTGCATGTGTACCAGATTTATCTTACTTGCTCTGCTGAAAAAAAATAAATGTTGGTAACAGAGCCCAATGGCTCAAGCTCAAAGTTTACCCAAAAGAATGAAACGAGTCAGAGCCATCCACTTTCCCTGTTTGCTCTTTTAAGGCAGGGCATTTTAAAGTTTCAGTCAGGGAAAGAAACCTTGAAGGCAAACATCTCCTGATGTGCGCTATCTTTAATAAATGTATATTTGTAAAACACCTATTTCTGCATACATTACAATAAAATATACTAAACAAAAGTGTAAAAATGTATAAAATTGACCACAAATTACTATATTTCCTCTTTAATTGTAAATCTTATGTTGTAGAAGCCCCTTCTAAAGAATGTGCCTACTGTGCTGTTAAAAATATTCTGATAAAAAAAAAATACATTTAACAACACAGATATATTCATTTAAAATAAAAAAGCTTTTACTGCCAAATGAAGATAGTTTTATATAATTTAAGTGCAATCTTTTGACCAGCCATTTCACTGTATGATCTTTCATCATATAAAACTCAGTGTGTAATAGCAATTTTCTGCTATGCTTGATGCTTTGTAACTGATAGACAGTAAAACTTTGTTTAATAGTGACACTTTTAGAATTTATAGAACGTAAAAGCCAAATTATGAGTGCAAAAAGCAATTTCTATGGGTTCTAAATATGGATTGTTTAGCTGAAGGCTATGGCTTTGAAGCATTCAGAAAGAGACAACACTGTTGTCAGAACATTTCTTAGCAGGAAACTATACGTCTGTTTTCTTCTTGAGAACAAAAATAAGCCCAGAGCAGCAGCATCATGTATAATAAGTTACAGCATTACACTGAAATAATTCCAACCTAAATGAAGCCTAGCCTTCTCACGTTCTCTAGATATTAGAAAATTGAAGGGTTTTTTTTTATATTTTTCATTCTACTCTCACTAATAGGAAATCATATTAAATGGATTGTAATGCATTTCTGCAAAACGCTGCAGAAAACGCTTAGGTGTGAACCTAGGGTCAAGGAACTTGGGCATAGCCTAAAGCGGTATTAACCACTTGCTCGCCACCCTATTGTAGAAGCACTGCTACAGGGCAGCAGGGCTGTGCAAAATGACATATATATACGTGATTTGCATTTCTAGGTAGGCTGTGCAGAGAAATACAAAGCAGCATGTCTCCCTCATAAAACACACACAGCACACAGTTAACCCTTTATTCACCCCAGATGTTAACCCCTTCCTGCCCAGTGTCATTAGTACAGTGTCAGTGCTTTTTATTAGCACTGATCACTGTATTAGTGTCACTGGGGATCAGTGGCAGTCAGTTTCCTCCCAGTGTCAGAATGCCTCCCACAGTCCTGCTATAAGTCGCTGATCGCTGCCATTACTAGTATAAAAAAAATAAAAATGGCAGTATATATACAGCCATTTGTAGACGCTATAACTTTCACGTAAACCAATTAATTTACACATATTGGGACTTTTTTTTTTAGCAAAGACGTAGCAGAATACATTTTGGCCTAAATGTATGAAGAAATTAGATTTTTTAAATTTTTTTACTGGATATGTTTTAGTCCTCATACACACTTGACATTTTTAGAGCTGCTGTTTTTGGCTTTTGACAGTTTATTCTACAGCCAGTAAATCCCCCAGCATGTTATTCTATGTGTCCATGCACACGAAGACTGTAATCAACGTTTTTTTGGCTGGGACATTTTTTGGCTGGAAAAAAAAACAAGGACTAGTGGGTTTCTAGAGGAGTTCTTTAGCTGTAAAAAGGCTCTAATGCTGAAAAACGCGGAAAAAAAGTTGTAAAATGCAGAAAGCTGGCGTTTTTGGATGTTTTTTGATTAAAAAAATTTTGGAGGGGGGGGGGTAAGAAATGCTGAAAAAAGCAAATGCAGAAAAACTCAATTAATCGCAGCAAAACGCTGCTGAACACTGATGTAAAAATTATTAAAAAAGCTAAAAAACTCACATTTTTAATTTTACACAGCTAACATTACCAGCGTTATCAAAACGCCCAGTGTGCATAGAGCCTTATAGCAAAAAGTAAAAAATATAGGGTTTTTTTTCAAAATTGTTGGTCTTTTTTTGTTTACAGCTCAAAAAATAAAAACTCAGAAGTGATCAAATACCACCAAAAGAAAGCTCTATTTGTGGGGAAAACATGACATAAATTTCATTTATCTACAGTGTTGCATGACTGTGCAATTGTTAGTTAAAATAACGCAGTGCCGTATTGCAAAAAATGGCCTGGTCAGGAAGGGGGGTAAATAATCTGGAGGACAAGTGGTTAAACCCAAAACCAAAATGTAGTGTATTGCAGCTTACCAATTCTTAGATATGGTGGCTGCATTACTTTTCTTTTTCTTTTTTTTTTTTAGACTCCCCCCCCCCCTTGTTTCCATCTGGTGAACTGGACAGAAACATACCTCCTGCATTAGGGTGTCTATGCTATGGCTAAAGGAACAACAGAGAAACCTTTGGACAGCAACATTGTTAGTGTGGGGGAAGGGTAGCGTTAGATGTACTCGCAGATTTAGATACACTAAGAAACTGAAGCCAAATTCCAGCTAACAGCAGTTACAGCAACAATTTTGTTTTTTTTTAGATAAAGGTTTTACATAAATAAAAGCTGACCATTGTAAGCACCTCTGTCAGTGTTAAATGGTTTGTCTCAACCCTGTAACTGCTATATCTGCCGGACCGCTTGTTCTCTTGAAAAACAGCAGACTTACTGACTGGAAAACGCCTAAAAAGGAAACTTAATGCAGACATCAATACTAAGAAATGGTAAGCTGCATAAAAATGGTATCTTTTGGATTTAATACCGCTTTAACGCTAATAACTTCTCCATGTTTAACAAGATGAATATTAATGTGTGTCTTGGTGCTTGTTATTCTTACACAGTTAGTTGTTTTGCAGTGGGGGCTTTGCTTCATCTAATTGTTGTAGCTGAGTGGCCATAGTACACCATCAACACCTTGTCTTATTAATGTACAAAGAAAAATGTGCCCTTCAATGACTCTAAAGTCAATGAAATAATTTATGTAATCTCCTGACTGTAGATGCAGAGCAAAAATAATGGGCACAGATAATCCATGGTAACCAGGAGGATAAGTTGTTAAAGAGGAGTTCTATTCCCCTCAAAAAAAGAATTTAAAAGTCAGCAGCTACAAATACTGTAGCTGTTGAATTTTAATATTCAGGCACTTACCTGTCCAAGCATCAAGCAGTGTCCCTACCCCAAGCTGATTCTTCAATCGTCTGTTGGGTGCTGGCACTGCCATCTTGACTAAGGGAAACCGGCAGTGAAGCCTTGCAGCTTCCCAGCTGGTCTCCTACTGCACATGCGTGAAGTGTGCTGTGCTTTATGAATGGGTTGCAGTCTTCTGGGACCTGTGAAGTGTTCTAGAAAACTGTGGAGGAAGAAGGGGGGGCTGAACTTCTGTGTCAGTCCTCCGCAGCGAACAGAGACGGAAGTGGGAGTGGATACCTGTAAAACCAGGTACCTTCTCCCTCCCAAAAGATGTCAGATGTGGCAGCGGGGGGGGGGGGGGGGGGGTAGGCAGATAAGCAGAGTTTTTCCTTTTGGGTGGAGCTCCACTTTAAGATGAACAGATGTAAAAGTTACAAATGCCTTCCTATCCTATGAATGGCACATAAAAGGTTTAATGCACAATGCATGGTAAGTGTAAAGTCAGTAGTTAACATACGATGAATAAAAAGGCCACAGTACAACACTAAAGTGTTACTAAATCCAGGACCCTGCATTTATTACATCCAGTCTCCCACAGTACACAGAACATGGTAGAGCAATTATTTTAGTTAATATAAACTGCTAAATACCTTTTCTCATCAGCAGTTAGAGCAGTCTTGTGACTTCTATCAGTGTTCAGCAGAGCACATGCTAAAGCTTGCAGGAGGAGTTTTAATTCTGCTCTAGGAAGATGCAGAACCCCTAACCTCTGTCTGGACAGTGTTAATTGGCCCTGTGCTGATCACACGCACTCTCCCAAGAAAAAAAAACCCTCTCTAGCAATACACACCAAACTGAGCATGTGCAGAGTTACTCCACACAATATGTCTTATCAGGAGATAAGAGGGGGACATTGGAAGAAGGGGAGGATCAGAGAAGTCAGTTAACCCCTTAGGTTCCACAGTGAGTATAACAAGCATGCTTTACTACATATATGGACTGATTTCACTTTTGTGGGTTTAGTAACACTTTAAACAGTTAATATACTTTAAAAGGTAACATTACAGAAAAAGGGTTAATGCAAAGGAAACAATAATTGTAAAGTGTTAATGTGTTCATTGGCTAGTTGACTAGGGATGACTGAGATAGGGTTAAAAGAACTCTATGGGGGGGCGGGTTTACTAAAACTGGTGCACACAGCATCTGCTGCAGGTGTGTATAGTAACCAATCAGCTTCTAACTTCGGCTTGTTTAATTAAGCTTTGACAATAAGCCCTGGTTCACATATGTGCACAGAGGAATGCAGATCCGCGGGCGGGTGCCATTAATTCTAATGGCACGCTGCCCGCACTGGAAAACGCAACCGTACTGGGAATCGAGGTTCCCGTGTGGGCTGTGTTTTCAGAAGAAATGCAGAAACTTCTTTCCTGTGTGTCATGGGGCACGGCCACATATATGTGAACTAGGGGTAAAATCTGATTGCTTAATATGCACAGCTGCACCAGATGCTGTGTGCACCACTTTTAGTAAATCTACCCCTATATGTTGATTATACTTCTGAATTCCCAAAGTATAAAAACAAACCTAAACAATGTGATCTTAGGTCATATTAACACCTCTCAGTTGCAGTGTTTTAGGGTAACATGTGCATTAATGTATGCATTACCACTACGCTTTTTATATGTGTTAATCTATTGCAGTGCTATTAATTTTTAGTGGGACTCCAACACTCTAAGACAACCCAACTCTGAAGCATGTATGGGGCTGAGTGACACCATGCTGTAATGTACTACCATGCATAGTGGGGCACTGCTTTGGAAGAAATGGTGCATGTTTCGTGTGTTGGCAGGCCATTTAGCTGCCTTGTCACAATGTACAATAATGTATCACATAATGAATTTTAATTAATGTGATTCGACACAACATGCCAGAACATGAAGGCATAGGTCCTAACAGTTAACAGTAATTCAAAAGAGAGTATCCTCCTCCCCATTCACCAATTGCTATGTGAACTCAGATTAGACGGTGAATAAAGTAACTATGACCAGCAGTAAGCACCAGCCACAACTCCTCAGCTGCAGTAAAGATGCTGGGATTTTACACCAGGCATATTTTTAAGCTTCAAAAACATCTGGGTTACTTTTCTCCCAGGATGCAGTGCTTGGGTGTGAATGGCCAACTATCAGGCCAAAAAATGCCACATGTGCAACAAGAGGAAGTCATTCACCCCATCCAACATTAATCAGCATGGGGCACTATCCACCATAGGGTAGCTGTTTTTAAAAGAGAACACATTTCTTGAATGTAGAAAAGTAACACCATCTTTTTAAAGCTTCTTGAACTCCTAATCATTCCCCATAATAAATGCATACAATTCCAGTGCGATACTATTTAGAGTGAAAATTAGAGCTACAAAAAGTGCTTACAAAGTGAAAGGAAAAATGCTTCTAAATTGAGATAGAAGACCAAAATAGCACCAGACTTTTGGGATTACTCACAGTTTCTTAATGCCTTAGTATTTATTTCTCTTATTGCAAACCACATGGTTTCACATGATACAGACTGAGCACGTACAGAGGGAGTCCTACAGTTAAGCTGAAGCAGCTGGGGACAGCCTCTACCAAGGAGCCCTAAACTTTTAAGTGCCTATTTACCGCAACCTGCCAAAGAAGGACACTCCCAGAGTGAGGATGAGGAACCTTAGCAAGAGTTTTGATGGTAGGTCAAAAAAGCAATAAGTGGGCTGGGGTGAAAAAAAGTACAACAGTAAGAGGATCAAAGCAGGGACCAGGGGTGGAGTCCAGATTGCATGATGGAGGAAAAACTGGGCTACAATATTTTACTGCAAAATACTGAAGCATAGAAGTAGAGATGCAGTATGAGTGTAAGTTTGCTGTGTGGTGAGGTGGAGAGCCAAGAGTAAAGTGAAATGTGTTATAAGTACATAGGAGCATCTGGAGGACACTTCCCCACTGCAAAATAGATAATTATGCAAATTATGTATACAGTATGTGTAACATCAGTGAACTCTGTGCTGTGATTATCAGTATGAGCTAATGAGATCAATCCAACAGCTATACAAGTAAAATGCACCGTAGCCATGCCCGGTATTGGCTGAAAATACTTCCAGTCACCCTGTCAGAACAGGCCAAGTTTATATGATGACCAAAAGAAGATGGTTGTATCTTGAATGTGTGTTTTTTGTCCCAAGATCTTTGGAGGCAAATAACACTAGCCACAGAACTAACTAATACCTTCCTTAGAAGTATTTGAAAATATGTTTTTAGGTCACAAAGATTTTGTTTGTGAAGGCAGAAAGCTTGTTAAAAACTCAGCTGACATTTTTACTTCAGAACTATGAGAAGCAAATGTTATCCTTCTGTCCTTATGAACAAATAGACCACTTTATAAATTGTATGTTCACTTACAACCTTCTCTATATATTACTGTATTATAGTCAGGCTGCATATACATTATTAAAAATGTACCACCCCCTTGCGTTGGGTTGTTAAGCCAATTCCCACATGGAGGACTACAGTAAAATTTTCATTTATGGTGGGTCCTAGACCTTAGTGAGCCACAAGCCATTGGGCTCTAGGGCCATGTTGGGAATCATACATTTACAGGCCTTCCCTTGGTCAGTGCTTCTAGAAGGTCTTGCAGAATGCCCAAGACCCATGAGACATGGGGACCCAGGTTATTAGGCATGTGTACCATGCTTTCCTACCAGCGCCAGGTAGGTGGACCTTACTACAATAGGCCACCATTCATTCCTAACCAGAACCGATTGAAAAGTCCACACTCTTCCAAGTATTGGTTGTATTCTTTGAGAAAGAATGAGGGTCATATCCTGTTTTCTTATATCCAGAACAAAACATAAAGTTACATGTTCTTCCATACCACAGTAAGGCATTTTACAGAACGTCTTAACTGTGTGGATCACATCAGACCCCCCACCCCATAGTTCCTAATTTCCAATGCAGTCTAGCTCCTGTCAGGGTAGCTTTTTTAAGCACTACTGGCATCCGGAGAATAGATACAGTACCCACAAATCAGTTACAGCCCCTAGTCCATATGTTTGGTAGAAATAGCACAACTTCCCTTCTACTCTTCATATCCTATTTAAGGGTAGTTCCTGTTTTCCCACAAGGGAAAACTTTATACTACATCACTACCTATGGTTTAAAAGAAATAGGTCCAGCATGGCTACTCTGGTCTGCACTCCCTACTGCTCTACCCACTGCATGGCTATATATTTCTTCTATATTTATATATATATATATATATATATATATACACTATTTTGCCAAAAGTATTTGGAAGCCTGCCTTTACACGCACATGAACTTTAATGGCATCCCAGTCTTACTCCGTGTGGTTCAATACTGAGTTGGCCCACCCTTTGCAGCTATTACAGCTTCAACTCTTCTGGTAAGGCTGTCCTTAAGGTTTAGGAGTGTGTCGTATGGAATGTTTGACTATTCAGGCACTGATGTCAGACGAGAAGGCCTGGCTTGCAGTCTCCGCTCTAATGCATCCTAAAGGTATTCTGTAGATTTGAAGTCAGGACTCTGTGCAAGCCAGTTAAGTTCCTCCACCCCAAACTCGTTCATCCATGTCTTTATGGACCTTGAGTTGTGACAGGACAGAGAAGCGTGATTTGAGAACAGAGAACACGTCTTCACTGCTCATGCAGGTGAGCATGGAGTATTAAGTAACAAGGAAATTTCACAAATTTGCTTATTGCACAGGTGGCAACCTATCATGGTGCCAAGCTTGAATTCACTGAGCTCCTGAGAGGGACCCATTTTTATTTCGTTCACAAATGTTTGTAGAAGCAGTTTGCATGCCTAGGTGCTTGATTTTATACACCTGTAGCCATGGAGGTGATTAGAATACCTGAATCCAATGATTTGGAGGGGTGTCCCCAGGGCCGGCGCTAGACTATTTTGTGCCCTGGGTAAGACCAGCTATTTGCGCTCCCCCCCCCAAAAAAAAGAAATCATAAATAAAAAAAAATTAAAGCAGTGGGAAATATTAAATCAACAAAACATGAAACTGCTAAATTTCTTTTTGTTTGCAAAAACTAAGTGCCATAAAATGCCACCAGCACCAATATTAAAGACAAAATCAGTGTCACAGATGGACTGTATCTGTGGCTGGAGGGTGATAGTTGCAGTGAGTGGAGGATGGTGGATCTCACTGACAGATCCCAGGCTGGAATCCCCAGGCAATAGGGAGGGAGATAAAATGCTGTAACAGCAGGCATCCCAGCCCACACACACACAGAACACTTGAACTGAGAGATGCCACACAGTGATAGATCCGACACAACACACCACCACCAACACTGACCCAGATCAGCAGGCCCAGCAGGTACTAGAAGAGCAGGCTTTGGGTTTGTGATTATGTCATCACTCACTGACATATTGCACATGTGATGAATGGACGGCTGGCCAGTCGGGTCACACTCACACAGACATGGGACATCAGACATTACTTTCCTCCACAGGTGCAGCTCTACCCCCACTGTTGAATGGGAAGAGAAGGGCTGGAACTCCACAGTGATCAGCAGCTTGCAGTGATGGACTGAGTCTGAGAGGAATACTAGAAGGAGCAGCAGTTCAGCTGCTACACTGGCCCCAGACACCAAGCATCTTGCTCTGTCCTTTCTTCCTCCCCTATGCTGCCCCTCCTCTTAGCTTGAGGATCATTCATGATATGGTGGCATCATATACAGAGAGAGTGCCGGCCTGTGCTGCGCCCAGGTGCCCCTAGGTGGCCGCCTAGTTTGCTTAGTGGAAACAACGGTCCTGGGTGTCCCAATACTTTTGGCAATATAGACTATATATATTTCTTACTCAGCCAAGCTGATAGAAAGAAAGGCACCCTAAAAACTTGTAGGTGGGAAAATTATTATTACTGTACAGAAATTATATAGCACCAACATTTTGCACAGTGTTACAATAATAGGGAGACAGTACAGTTACAGTACACAGTGGGGTTCAGAAGGCCCTGCTCATAAGAGCTTACAATCAATCAAAAGTGTAGTGTGGCAGGGATTTTAAAAGACAAAAACACACACATGACTTAAAAAAAAAAAAAAACTACTTTATTAAGTATGTATTAAGCTAAAGACACATAGAAAACTCAGGCTCATAGTTAAAATGTGAACAATAACCAAATGCTCAAAAAGAGCCAGTTGACCATATGATGTAATACAGAACCTCTTAAAATGGAAATAAAGTAAATTTTTGTAACTTGTACCTACAGGTAAGTCTATAATAAGGCTTACCTATAGGTACTGTAAATATCTCCTAAGCTTGCACTGTGCTGTTTAGCAGATATTCACACAGCATGCAGCTGGTGACGTCACCAGTGCATGCACTCTGAAGGGACAGCATACCTATGCCATACCTTCAGAGCTCCATGCCTTTCATACTGCCGGAGTTCAAAAACCCAGAAGGAAGACCAGGCGAAGATGGGTGCACCTGGGAGCCGTGACAGCGCTGCGCTGGAGTGCCCTGTATCCAGGTAAGTCTATCATATTGTGCTAGTATTCGGTGCATACTAGTACATTATGACTTAATCCTGCAGTTTACTACCACTCTAACTACTTGCCTACTGGGCACTTATACCCCATTCCTGCCCTGGCCAATTTTCAGCTTTCAGCACTGTCGGACTTTGAATGACATTTGCGCGGTCATGCGACACTGTACCCATATGACATTTTTTATCATTTTTTCACACACATAGATCTTTCTTTTGGTGGTATTTAATCACCATTGGGTGTTTTATTTTTTGCGCTATAAACAAAAAAAGAACAAAAAAAAAGTTTTTCTTTGTTTCTATTATAAAATTTTGCAAACAGGTAGTTTTTCTCCTTCACTGATGTGCATTGATCAGGCTGCACTGATAGGCGGCACTGATGGGCACTGATAGGCAGCGCTGATGGGCACAGATAGGCGGCACTGATGAGCTGGCACTGGTGATGCTGCACTGATAGGTGGCATTGATGGGCACATGCGATTGGCACTGCAGGGCACAAGTGGTTGGCACTGATGGGCACAAGTGGGTGGCACTGCAGGGCACAGATGAGTGGCACTGATGGGCAGAAGTGGGTGGCACTCCTGGGTGGCACTGCAGGGCACTGATGGGGGGCACTGCTTGGCACAGGTGGGTGGCACTGCAGGACACAGGTGGGTGACACTGATGTGTACAGGTGGGCGGCACTGCTGGGCACAGGTGGGTGGCACAGGTGGGCAGCACAGCTGGGCACTGATCATCAGTGCCCTGATGATCAGTGCCAATCCCTTCACTAACAATTGCCGGTTCTCAGCAGTACTTTCCTCACACTGTGACAGCGTGAGGAAAGTGCAGCCGATAACCGGCAACTGTATTTATCGGGTGATCTGCTGTGCCACTGGACACAGCTGATCACATTATTAAAAGGCCTCCGTGATTGGCCGTTTACCGTATCCCGTGATCAGCTGTGTCTGTAGGGGGGCACGCAGGTGGCGTGTTTTGGAATGACGTTCATGGACGTTGTCCCAAAACCAGACAATCGCGCTGTAGCCGTCCTTTGGCTATAGCATGGCAGGGAACTGGTTAATATAGAATAGGCTGGAGAATTGGTTATAGTCCAAATAGTGTAGTTCCAAGGTCCAACGCGTTTCAAGACTGAAGTCCTTGGCATTCAAAAATGGACACTCATCAATACCAATTAATAATACAGATATCAATATGAAACATTATGTTAATCAATTACAACACTCTGGAGTTATTTCATGATACACATGTGCTCAATCAAGCCAACAGCAAGGAAGGGCTGACAGGCAGGGCCAAGCGTCGTGACTTATGATGTAAGTACTGTTAATTGGAGCAACATGCAGGGGATGTGTCGGAGCACTGCAGAGTCCGGCCACCGCAGTGTGTGGGGTCTTTGGGTGTTTTAACCTTTGCTGCAGCACAAAGTGTATAACTAAATAGGTTCAGTTGGGCTTTAATAACCTTATTTGTACCCGGTAACATATAGCTGTGTGAGGAAATGTATAAATAGCAATAGAATTGATATATATTGCATTTAAAATCTTATCACATACCAGCTTCATGTCTAAAGCTGTTACGTGAACATGCCTGCTAAAATTAGGCTGCTGTTGGGAAAGCTTTCATTCCCATTCTACTGCTTTTTTTTTAAATTAGCTCTAGTTTCTTCCATTGCTACACAACGTACTGACTGTGAGTGTGGGTGGTGAATATTATTGCCAGGATTATTCATTATTTAGGCAAGTACTTATATTTGCCATTGCTAAACACAAATTCAAATTGATATACTGGTGGGAACAGTAACAATCAAATCCACTTCGCTCATTGCTAAACTGGATAAACTGTGGAGGAGAGCCGGCTTCCAGAAATAGAATAGTTTTGCCTTCCACTGCTAGGATTTTCCTTTACGTTTACACTGACACACAAAAACCCTGTTATTTTTTCTTTTGTATTAATAATACTTGGGGTGCAGCATCCATAAACTACTTATAATAAAATAGATTGAACATTTAAGTATATATCATGCTTGTTCATCCAGAAACCTCCAAAATCTGAATATTTTTAAGAAGAATAAACTCCTCAATTGGAGATACATATAAACAGGATTTCCAAATATAATAAATCATATCATTACAAACCTATATCTGTTTAATATGTAATTGTATTAAATTCAATTGTATTAAAAAGGTAACTATTTTTCAAAAGCATAAATAAGATGCACAAACATCAAACAAAACACTTATTTAAAATGATCGACAATCTTTCCCCTGCAGAGCATGCACATATGGCTGTCTTTATTTAAAGTGCTTTTAAATGCAATACATTTTTACCTTAATACATTCCTTACATTAAGGTAAAAAAAAATTCCAGCAGTTATATTGCTCTCTCACCTCCATAAATACTTACTTGAGTCCTATTTTGATCCAGGGCTATGACCGTCTGCAGTGACACTCTCCTCTCTGTCTCCTCACAGGCCCTGGAGGCAGCAGTGGGAGCCATTGGCTCCTGCTGCTGTCAATCAAACCTTGTAAGGAGGGTCGGGGCCAAACTGCACTGTGTGTGTCTATGGGCACACACAGCCTGGCTCCGGAGTGAGCTTGCAGGTGCGCTGCCATAGAAAGCAGCTTCCTATGGGGACACACAGAGAAGAGTTGCTGAGAGCGCTGGCAGGGAACCCCAGAAGAGGAGGTATGTGGCTGTGCTCTGCCAAAATCATTGCAAAATGCAGGTGAGTATAACATTTATTATTTGCAGAAACATTTTTTATCAGTTACCACTGCTTTAAAAAAAAAAAAAAAATAGATAATCACTTGCCCTCCAGAGGATCCCCCCCCCCTTCCTGACCAGGCCTTTTTTTGTGATACGGTGCTACATTATTTTAACTGACAATTGCACGGTCATGCAACACTGTACATAAATGAAATTTATGTTATTTTTTTCCCACACATAGAGCTTTCTTTCGGTGGTATTTGATCACCTGTGCATTTTTTGTTTGTTTGTGCTATAAACAAAAACAAGACTGACATTTTTGAAAAAAACAAACAAACAATATTTTTTTAATTTTTGCTATAAAACATATTCAGTAAAAACATTTAAAAAATCTAATTTCTTCATAAATTTAGGCCAAAATGTATTCTGCTACATGTCTTTGCTAAAAAAAAAAATACATGTAAATTATTGGTTTACATGAAAGTTATAGCATCTACAAATGGCGGTATATATACTGGATTTTTTTATTTTTTTATACTAGTAATGGCAGCGATCAGCGACTTATAGCAGGACTGCGGCGGGCATTCTGACACTGGCTGGGAACTGACTAACTGCCACTGACATCCCCAGTGACACTAATACACTGATACTAATAAACAGTACTAGCAGTACTAATAAAAAGCACTGACACTGTACTAATGACACTGAGCAGGAAGGGGTTAACATCTGGGGCGATCAAAGGGGTAACTGTGTGCTGTGTGTGTTTTACTGTGTGCACTGTGTTGTCTTTTACTAGGGAGACATGCTGCTTTGTATCTCTCTGCTCATACAAAGATACAAAGCAGCATGGCCATGCTGACAGGAGAGAGCTTTGTGTTGTTTGCACACAGGTCTGTTCTCTGTCACCTCTCCCCGATGATCGCTGAGTGCTGGCTGGGACCTGGTGATTGACATCTCTAGCCAGGTGGGTAGGGCAGAGCATGTGCACACTCCCTATGATTTTGTATATATGATTTTGTGCAGCTGTGCTTCCCTGTAGCAGTACTTCTGCTACATGGCAGAGGGCAAAAAAAAAAACTTCTCCACCAATCCACCATACTCCAATATAAGAGAATGCTTTTATCATTAACCTTGCCAGGATGCGGTGTAAACATCTGAGTGTGTTGGTGTAACTAATAACTAACAAACTTGTAGAAAGTTCAAATGGGGATCCATGAATTAAGAAAGAAAATACTGCCCCAGTTGCCGCAGGTGGTTGCTACCAATGGCAGTGCAGAGAAATTGACAACAAAAAAAGAATTGATTTACAGATGCCACATTCCTTGTATGCACATTGCAGCAACCAAGCTGTGACTCTGAAAGAAGTATATCACCCAGAATATGGGGCTGGACCAGTACAGTATATGGTATAAAGCCACACCAGCTTATTACTAATGATTGCAAAATGAGAAAACAGTGTGTCAGTGTGTCCTGATAGATATTTTGTTGGAGCTCATTTAAAATACTGTGTCCAGTTCTGGAGAACTCACCTAAAAATTGTTTTTGATAAAATAATATCCAGAGTCCAGAGACAGGCAACAAAAATGGTGAAAAGTCTGAGGGATAAAACATATCAGGAGAGACTGCAAGAACTTAAAGTGGAGCTCCAGTCATTTTTAGGAATTACCCACACTGTAATGTACACCGCTAGTGAATCAAGATATGGATAATGAAATGTAGAAATTTCCAGCAGAAAGTATCTTGTTTAGTAATGTTCCCCGCGACTTCCGATTGGGGCTGCCTAGGCGATTGCACCATCAGTCTTGCCCGTTGAATCCCGGGATATCTATGTCATCGATCCCAGGAGTCTTTGTGCATTTAATACGGGTACACAAAGCGTGCCTCGCAGTGTCATTACTGCTCATGCGTGAGATCCCGGTGTGCATGCTGGGTAGCCAGCTGCACGAAATCCAGAAAATTAAGCCAGGCCGGCCTCAGCTGCCCAAATCCTGCATGGCCGCAGTCAGAATTGAGGGGGAAAAAAGAAAAATAAGCAGTTTGTAAGTAGTTACAATGTGTACATGGGCAAAATTATCTATTCTGGATATGAGGAATTACAATGATCCCTGCAATGCTATTAGTGCAATGTTGGCTAGGAGACTGGAACTCCGCTTTAAAGGCTACACGGCCGGTGCAAGTAATAGGCAGCTTAGGCAGCCACCTGCAGGTGTCAGGAGGAGGTGATAAAATCCAGATGCCCTGGAACTGAGCCCAGCATCTGAACCCTGGAGCGGAGCCCAGTAGAGAAGAAGGGACACAGGGGAGTGGGGGAGGGGGGTAAGTTGACAGGTGTTAGGGGGCACTTTGGGAGGGGAAAGGACTTGTGCTGGGGTGGGTCAGATTTTATATCCAACCCCCTTCTAGCATAAGTCCTCTCCCCTCCCAAAGTGCCCCCTAACATATACGGTATCCTCTTATTTATCCAAATTAAAGAGATGCTGGCTGCTAAGGGGACAATCGGGGCAATTGCCCTAGGTGCCCACACTAGTGCCCCACTGCCAGGCGAGTTGGTGGAGCCGAGTGCCAGAACTTTTTTCGGCACTGGGCTTCAGGAATCAGGGCCAGCTCACATCGTGATTCACACAGGGACACGCTGTTCATTCCTGTTTGATTCACATGCCTTCCAGGTGCAGTGCGATTTCAGCCCAATTATTTGAATGGGCTGAAATTGTGACAGTCCACACCAAGAGTTGTGCATGCACAACTTTACAAAATGTACAGCAACCAGATCACATCACTGGTCATACAATTTGGATTAGGCAAACACGCTGCATTTCCAAGCTGCGTTTGGAGAATCGTTAAGTTGACACCCACTGCGGATCGCAACTGCAGTGCACTTTGAATGTGATGTGGGAAACGTTTTTGTGTGAACAGGCTCTTAGTCCAGATGCACAGGATTTTGTTCGTATTTCAGGAAGGTCCCAACAAAACCAGGACAGCTGGGAAGTATGGATTTGTGTTAGGCCTCATGCACACTGGACTTTTTACAGCGGCTGTTTTTAGCTTTTAGTGTTTTTTTCTACAGCTAGTAAACCCCCCAGCATGTTATCCTATGTGTCCATGCACACATAGACTGTAATCAATGTTTTTTTGGCTGGAAAAAAAACCCAGGACTAGTGGGTTTCTAGAGTTTTTAATGCTCTGATGCTGAAAAACGCAGTAAAACACCACAAACTGGCATTTTTTTTTTTAAAAAAAGCTAAAGAAAATGCAAACGCAGATAAACGCAGCAAAGTGCCACTAAACGCTAATGCAAAAACTTTAAAAAAACCCTGAAAAACTCACATTTTTCAACGTGACTTTACACAGTTAACGTTACCAGTGTTATCAAAAAGTCAAGTGTGCATGAGGGCTTAGAAGGGGAAAGGATTTGTGTTTGGGGGGAGGGGATTTGTACTGGGAAGGGGGATTTGGGTAAGAAGATTTGTGATAGAACTGGGGAGTGGACTTGTGCTGGTGTGGAGGATTTAGTCGAAAGAGGATTTGTACTGGTGAGGATGGGGATTTGACCCAGGAGGGGGGGGGGGACTGTGCTCGAAGGGAGAACCTGGGGGAGTGGATCTGTGGTAGAAGTGGGGAGAGGATTTTTGCTGAGAGGGAGATTGAAGAGTTGATTTGTGCTGGGGAGATTTGAAGAGACGTTCTTCACACTGCACCCCATCACAAATACGGGGTGCAATGTGAAGAAGGTCCCATAATGGTTGTAGTCAGTGGGGGTGGGGGGTTGGAATTGCGGAGGGGAGGGGGGTGGCAGGAGGACAATGGGGTGTGGGGCACCAAAATGTACCTTTGCCTGTGTAGACAAAAATCCTTGCACCAGCCCTGAAAGGCTAACTCCACTTTTGTGGGAAAATAATGTTGTAAATTAAATATATATATTATATACAATTGCGACTCAAGCCCAGCCATATTGTAATATAACATATTTAAAAATGATCTTTTCTTTTCTGTAAAATGCAATGCAATACAGCAACCCGGAGTAGAGATGAGCGAATCGAAGTAGGCGAAGTGGAATTCGAGTCGAATATTGGAAAAATTTCGATTCGCGCCGAATCCGAAAAATAGCCTACTTCGGACGCGCGAATCGAAATTTTTCCTAAAATGGCGGCGGACATGTGCGGCGACGGAGCGGGGATGTCTGGGAAGGCGCGCAGACAAGGCGCGCTGACCCATAATGCATTCCTTAATGACATGTGATCGCATTAGCCAATCAGCAGCCAGCCAGCACTGTGTAATGGTCGAGCTATAAATAGCGGCCATTTTAGAATTCTTCATTTGCCTCCAGTCATTCAAGAGAGGCAGACCGCTCTGTATTAGGGACAGAGTTAGGGCCACAGAAACGTTACTTGGGGACAGAGAAACGTTACTTAGGGACAGAGAAGCATTACTCAGGGACACAGAATTGTTAATGAGGGCCACAGAATCGTTACTTAGGGCCAAAGAAACGCTAGTTAGGGCCACAGAATTGTTACTCAGGGACAGACAGAATTGTTACTGAGTGCCAGAGAATTGTTACTTAGGGCCACAGAAACGTTAGTTAGGGCCACAGAATTGTTACTCAGGGACAGACACAGAATTGTTACTGAGGGCCACAGAACTGTTACTTAGGGCCACAGAAATGTTATTAGGGCCACAGAATTGTTACTCAGGGACAGACAGAATTGTTACTGAGTGCCAGAGAATTGTTACTTAGGGCCACAGAAACGTTAGTTAGGGCCACAGAATTGTTACTCAGGGACAGACACAGAATTGTTACTGAGGGCCACAGAACTGTTACTTAGGGCCACAGAAACGTTAGTTAGGGCCACAGAATTGTTACTCAGGGACAGACACAGAATTGTTACTGAGGGCCACAGAACTGTTACTTAGGGCCGCAGAAACGTTAGTTAGGGCCACAGAATTGTTACTCAGGGACAGACACAGAATTGTTACTGAGGGCCACAGAATTGTTACTTAGGGCCACAGAAACTTTACTCAGGGACACAGAATTGTTACTGAGGGCCACAGAACTGTTACTTAGGGCCACAGAAACGTTAGTTAGGGCCACAGAATTGTTACTCAGGGACAGACAGAATTGTTACTGAGTGCCAGAGAATTGTTACTTAGGGCCACAGAAACGTTAGTTAGGGCCACAGAATTGTTACTCAGGGACAGACACAGAATTGTTACTGAGGGCCACAGAACTGTTACTTAGGGCTACAGAAACATTACTCAGGGACACAGAATTGTTACTGAGGGCCACAGAACCGTTACTTAGGGCCACAGAAACGTTACTCAGGGACACAGAATTGTTACTGAGGGCCACATAACCGTTACTTAGGGCCACATAATTGTTACTCAGGGACAGACACAGAATTGTTACTGAGGGACACAGAATTGTTACTGAGGGCCACAACTGTTACTTAGGGCCACAGAATTGTTACTCAGGGACACAGAATTGTTACTGAGGGCCACAGAACCGTTACTTAGGGCCACAGAATTGTTACTCAGGGACACAGAATTGTTACTGAGGGCCACAGAACCGTTACTTAGGGCCACAGAAACGTTAATCAGGGACACAGAATTGTTACTGAGGGCCACAGAACCGTTACTTAGGGCCACATAAAAGTTAATCAGGGACACAGAATTGTTACTGAGGGCCACAGAACCGTTACTTAGGGCCACAGAATTGTTACTCAGGGACAGACACAGAATTGTTTCTTGAGGGACACAGAATTGTTACTGAGGGCCACAGAACCGTTACTTAGGGCCACAGAAACGTTAATCAGGGACACAGAATTGTTACTGAGGGCCACAGAACCGTTACTTAGGGCCACGTAAACGTTAATCAGGGACAGACACAGAATTGTTACTCAGGGACACAGAATTGTTACTGAGGGCCACAGAACCGTTACTTAGGGCCACATAAACGTTAATCAGGGACACAGAATTGTTACTGAGGGCCACAGAACCGTTACTTAGGGCCACAGAATTGTTACTCACGGACAGACACAGAATTGTTTCTTGAGGGACACAGAATTGTTACTGAGGGCCACAGAACCGTTACTTAGGGCCACAGAAACGTTACTCAGGGACACAGAATTGTTACTGAGGGCCACAGAACCGTTACTTAGGGCCACATAAACGTTAATCAGGGACACAGAATTGTTACTGAGGGCCACAGAACCGTTACTTAGGGCCACAGAATTGTTACTCACGGACAGACACAGAATTGTTTCTTGAGGGACACAGAATTGTTACTGAGGGCCACAGAACCGTTACTTAGGGCCACAGAAACGTTAATCAGGGACACAGAATTGTTACTGAGGGCCACAGAACCGTTACTTAGGGCCGCGTAAACGTTAATCAGGGAAAGACACAGAATTGTTACTGAGGGACACAGAATTGTTACTGAGGGACACAGAATTGTTACTGAGGGCCACAGAACCGTTACTTAGGGCCACAGAATTGTTACTCAGGGACAGACACAGAATTGTTACTGAGGGACACAGAATTGTTACTGAGGGCCACAGAACCGTTACTTAGGGCCACAGAGTTGTTACTCAGGGACACAGAATTGTTACTGAGGGCCACAGAACTGTTACTGAGGGCCACAGAATTGTTACTCGGACAGACACAGAATTGTTACTCAGGGACACAGAATTGTTACTGAGGGCCACAGAACCGTTACTTAGGGCCACAGAATTGTTACTCAGGGACACAGAATTGTTACTGAGGGCCACAGAACTGTTACTTAGGGCCACAGAATTGTTACTCGGACAGACACAGAATTGTTACTCAGGGACACAGAATTGTTACTGAGGGCCACAGAACCGTTACTTAGGGCCACATAAACGTTAATCAGGGACACAGAATTGTTACTGAGGGCCACAGAACCGTTACTTAGGGCCACAGAATTGTTACTCAGGGACAGACACAGAATTGTTACTGAGGGACACAGAATTGTTACTGAGGGCCACAGAACCGTTACTTAGGGCCACAGAATTGTTACTCAGGGACAGACACAGAATTGTTACTCAGGGACACAGAATTGTTACTCAGGGACACAGAATCTTTGAATTAAAGAGTATGTCAGACAACACGCAGAGGAGTGGCAGAGGAGGCAATGTTTTAGGAGCGAGCAGACGTGGCAGCAGAGGAAGGGGTCGAGGCAGCACTATTCGCAGCCAGAGGCCAGTGCTCCCGGTGTCATCCAGCGGTCGTGTCTCCACCGACAACCCTGCCGTCATCGATTGGTTGGCTCGGTCGTCTTCCTCTTCCCAGGTCACCTCTGACACCTACAGCCAACGGTCGGTGGGTACGTCAGACACAACCGTTAGTTGGCATGGCCCGGGAGCAAGCCCACTGAAATCACGTGTCCTCTACCTGCCCCTGTCCTTTGGTGTTCCCTCACC
Source organism: Staurois parvus (assembly GCF_062004578.1). Lineage (NCBI taxonomy): Eukaryota > Metazoa > Chordata > Amphibia > Anura > Ranidae > Staurois > Staurois parvus. The sequence continues at coordinate 3,799,788 of NW_028317943.1, forward strand.
AAGCGAAGTATCGCATGCTGTGGGCTCAGCCCCACTGTACAGTGAGGAAGAGCTAACGGAGGGCGGTCAGGAACGGGGGGAGACATCCGCCTTTTCAGCAGCCAGGCGAAGAAGTAGTGGCGAGGAGAGTGGCTCGGTAGCCGGTCTAGAGACAGGTCTGTCTCCTGACCCAGACGCAGCCGAGGGGGCTAGTAGTGAGGCGGAGACCCTACTTGATGATGAGGAGGTTGATCGCACTTGGCAGCCTCGTCGTCATCAGGCAATTTCTTCCGCATCATCAGGAGAAGAGGGTGGCAGCTTGGCAGCGAGCGAAACAGTCGGTGGGTTGCCCAGGAGGCAGCAGGGTCGCAGCAGTGTCAGTGGAGCCAAACGGCCACGGAGTAGAGCACCAGCTCCACTGCAGCCTACCACCACGGCCAGTAGTGGTGCCGGTGTGCACGGAGGAAGCAGCAGTCAGCCAGTGAGGAGTATCGGGGGCAAAGTTTCCTACTCGGCGGTGTGGCAATTTTTCGTCAAGCCGCCCGAGGAAGTAAACGTAGCCGTATGTCGACTATGTGGCCAGAAAGTCAAGCGTGGCCAGGGGGCCCATGTTGGGACTACAGCGTTGCAGCAGCATATGCAGCGTCGCCATTTGGTGGCCTGGGAAAACCGTGATAAAGATACGGCGGTTCTGCCCGCCCCAGCCCCCGCTCCATCACCCGCTCCGTTACTTGCTCCGTCACCCGACGTCAATCGCCCTCCATCAGCCAGTCAAGGCTCCAACACCTCTGCTGAGGGGAGTTGTTGCTCGTTGGCATCTTCCGCTCGTTCAGATGCTCCTTCTCCTGCTACTCCTCTTCACGGATTCCGTCAGCAGTCTTTCTTGGAATCCGTTTCCAAGAGACAACAGTTTGCGAGCACGCACCCGACGGTGCAAAAGCTGAACGTCCTCCTGTCCAAGTTGCTGGTGCTGCAGTCCCTCCCTTTCCAAGTGGTGGACTCAGCACCTTTCGGAGAAATGATGGCTTGTGCCGCGCCGCGGTGGAGAGTGCCAAGCCGTCATTTCTTCGCCAAAAAGGCAGTGCCAGCCCTGCATTCACATGTAGAAGAGATGGTGGGCCAGTCTTTGAGCATGTCGGTCTCTGCCAAAGTGCACGGCAGCGCCGACGTGTGGAGCTATAACTACGGTCAGGGACAGTACATGTCATTTACGGCCCACTGGGTGAACGTGGTGCCGTCACAGCCGCACCAGCAACTTGGACAGGTCACGCCGCTTTTGCCTCCACGTTTGCACGTCCTTGGTCCGGCAAAGATGTCCGCCTCTACCACCTCTTCTTCCGCCGTGTCCTCAGCCGCCACCCCCGTGCCAAGTCCCATTACCCGACCGGCATATCACATGTGCAGGGCGCAACGGTGTCACGCTGTGCTGCACCTGGTATGCCTTGGCGAACGTAGTCACACAGGGGAGGAACTTCTCAGTGTAATGAACAGAGAAATCGACAGATGGCTGTCTCCGCGCAAACTGAAAATCGGAACCATGTTGACCGACAACGGAAAGAACATGGTGTCTGCTCTGCGTCAAGGAAGGTTGTGCCATGCGCCATGCATGGCTCACGTGTTCAATCTGGTTGTCAAGCGGTTCCTAAAATCCACCATCCCACTGCAAGACATCCTTAAAATGTCACGTAAACTTTGCATGCATTTCAGCCATTCCTACACCGCAAAGCACACCCTCCTTAAGCTGCAGCGGCAGAACGGAATTGCACAGCATCGCCTGATCTGCGACGTTGCAACAAGGTGGAATTCAACCCTACACATGTTAGACCGCCTTTACGAACAGCGAAAGGCCATCACCGATTTCCTGATGTTACAAGCGGATAAAGGTACTCCCCTGTGTAACTTCGATGTCAGCCATTGGCAGCTCATGCGTGACACCTGCCGCTTGCTCAGGCCCTTTGAGGAGGCCACGCTATTCGTGAGTCGGCAGGACTATGGGATGAACGACGTCATTCCTCTGTTGCACGTCCTGGAACAAATGCTGTTAACAATGGCTGGTCAGGGTGCGGTAGACGTGGCGCACAGATCTCAACGCCACATGACCCCTGTGGGGGCAGGACAGGAAGAAGAGGAGGAGGTAGAGGAGGACATTTGTGCTCAGGAATTATTGAGTGAAATGGGTGGTTTTTCCACTCAGCGGAAAGGAGTGGAGGAGCAGGAGCATCTGGTAGAGGAGGAGGAGGAGGAGACAGAGGACCCAGACGCACCGTGGCAGTATGCTGTGGAGATGGAGGCAGGGAGTCCCTCGCATTCCTTGGCACAAATGGCCCATAGCATGCTCGGTTGCTTTCGTAGCGACAGCCGAATAATAACCATCAGACAGAGGGATGACTTTTGGCTGTCCACCTTGTTGGACCCTCGCTACCGTTCAAAAATGGTGGCCTTTTTCACACCTGCTGAGAGGGAGGCCAAAATAACGTACTATAAAAACCACTTATGTAGTCAGTTGGTCTCTGCCTTTCTGCGCCAACGTCCATCCTCAGACACTGTGGGCCCTGTGCGCTCGCGTTCCGCTGCCATGGCAGCAGGGGAGGGGTGGGGTGGTAGGAGCAGTGGCAGCTCCACCAGCAGCGGCTGCCTCAGTCTGCAGTCGATGATGAGTAGCTTTCTTCACCAGCGCAGTGAGGAAACTACTAACCAGCCGCAGCAGCAGCAGCAGCAGCAGCAGCAGCATCAGGTGGACCTGGAGCAGGACCTCAAACAACAGGCTTGGGCCTACTTGGACAGTACCCTGCCAACCGAGGTAGACAATCCCCTTGACTACTGGGCAACGAAACTTGACCTTTGGCCCCAACTACCTGAATTTGCCCTTGAAAGGCTGTCATGCCCGGCCAGTAGCGTGGCATCGGAGAGCGTGTTTAGTGCGGCAGGAGGTATTGTAACTCCGCGGAGGACACGACTGTCCACCCAAAGTGTGGAGAGACTCACGTTTGTGAAAATGAATCAGGCGTGGATTAGTCTGGATTTCAAACCACCAGTTCCTGACACAACTGACTAATTCCGCCATGAATCATGCCTCAAACATGTGCCACTTTCAGGTCTCCTCACACACTGCTGGTGTGTTCCATTTTTTGTCATAGGGTGCTGGCAGATTACGGGCCTCCCATAGCTGCTGCCAGGCACCTAATCTGCCATGGGCCCCTATGCCGCCTCCTCATGCTGCTGCCAGGTCCACAGTCTCTTATGCCATGTGCCACTTTCAGGTCTCCTCACACTGCTGGTGTGTTCAATTTTTTGACATAGGGTGCTGGCAGATTACGGGCCTCCCATAGCTGCTGCCAGGCCCCTAATCTGCCATGGGCCCCTGTACCGCCTCCTCATGCTGCTGCCAGGTCCACAGTGTCTCATGCCATGTGCCACTTTCAGGTCTCCTCACACTGCTGGTGTGTTGAATTTTTTGACATAGGGTGCTGGCAGATTACGGGCCTCCTATAGCTGCTGCCAGGCCCCTAATCTGCCATAGGCCCCTATATACTGCCTCCTCATGCTGCTGCCAGGTCCAGAGTCTCTAATGAGTCCCTGTACGGCCTCCCATTGCTGCTGTCTCCATCGCCACACTCTGCCATGTGCCACTTTCAGGTCTCCTCACACACTGCTGGTGTGTTGAATTTTTTGACATAGGGTGCTGGCAGATTACGGGCCTCCTATAGCTGCTGCCAGGCCCCTAATCTGCCATAGGCCCCTATATACCGCCTCCTCATGCTGCTGCCAGGTCCAGAGTCTCTCATGGGTCCCTGTACGGCCTCCCATTGCTGCTGTCTCCATCGCCACACTCTGCCATGTGCCACTTTCAGGTCTCCTCACACACTGCTGGTGTGTTGAATTTTTTGACATAGGGTGCTGGCAGATTACGGGCCTCCTATAGCTGCTGCCAGGCCCCTAATCTGCCATGGGCCCCTATACCGCCTCCTCATGCTGCTGCCAGGTCCAGAGTCTCTCATGGGTCCCTGTACGGCCTCCCATTGCTGCTGTCTCCATCGCCACACTCTGCCATGTGCCACATTCAGGTCTCTTCACACTGCTGGTGTGTTGAATTTTTTGACATAGGGTGCTGGCAGATTACGGGCCTCCCATAGCTGCTGCCAGGCCCCTAATCTGCCATGGGCCCCTATACCGCCTCCTCATGCTGCTGCCAGGTCCACAGTCTCTTATGCCATGTGCCACTTTCAGGTCTCCTCACACTGCTGGTGTGTTGAATTTTTTGACATAGGGTGCTGGCAGATTACGGGCCTCCCATAGCTGCTGCCAGGCCCCTAATCTGCCATGGGCCCCTATATACCGCCTCCTCATGCTGCTGCCAGGTCCAGAGTCTCTCATGGGTCCCTGTACGGCCTCCCATTGCTGCTGTCTCCATCGCCACACTCTGCCATGTGCCACTTTCAGGTCTCCTCACACACTGCTGGTGTGTTGAATTTTTTGACATAGGGTGCTGGCAGATTACGGGCCTCCTATAGCTTCTGCCAGGCCCCTAATCTGCCATAGGCCCCTATATACCGCCTCCTCATGCTGCTGCCAGGTCCAGAGTCTCTCATGGGTCCCTGTACGGCCTCCCATTGCTGCTGTCTCCATCGCCACACTCTGCCATGTGCCACATTCAGGTCTCTTCACACTGCTGGTGTGTTGAATTTTTTGACATAGGGTGCTGGCAGATTACGGGCCTCCCATAGCTGCTGCCAGGCCCCTAATCTGCCATGGGCCCCTATACCGCCTCCCATTGCTGCTGCCAGGTCCACAGTCTCTTATGCCATGTGCCACTTTCAGGTCTCCTCACACTGCTGGTGTGTTCAATTTTTTGACATAGGGTGCTGGCAGATTACGGGCCTCCTATAGCTGCTGCCAGGCCCCTAATCTGCCATGGGCCCCTATATAACGCCTCCTCATGCTGCTGCCAGGTCCAGAGTCTCTCATGGGTCCCTGTACGGCCTCCCATTGCTGCTGTCTCCATCGCCACACTCTGCCATGTGCCACTTTCAGGTCTCCTCACACACTGCTGGTGTGTTGAATTTTTTGACATAGGGTGCTGGCAGATTACGGGCCTCCTATAGCTGCTGCCAGGCCCCTAATCTGCCATAGGCCCCTATATACCGCCTCCTCATGCTGCTGCCAGGTCCAGAGTCTCTCATGGGTCCCTGTACGGCCTCCCATTGCTGCTGTCTCCATCGCCACACTCTGCCATGTGCCACTTTCAGGTCTCCTCACACACTGCTGTGGGGTTGAATTTTTTGACATAGGGTGCTGGCAGATTACGGGCCTCCTATAGCTGCTGCCAGGCCCCTAATCTGCCATGGGCCCCTATACCGCCTCCTCATGCTGCTGCCAGGTCCAGAGTCTCTCATGGGTCCCTGTACGGCCTCCCATTGCTGCTGTCTCCATCGCCACACTCTGCCATGTGCCACATTCAGGTCTCTTCACACTGCTGGTGTGTTGAATTTTTTGACACAGGGTGCTGGCAGATTACGGGCCTCCCATAGCTGCTGCCAGGCCCCTAATCTGCCATGGGCCCCTATATCGCCTCCTCATGCTGCTGCCAGGTCCACAGTCTCTTATGCCATGTGCCACTTTCAGGTCTCCTCACACTGCTGGTGTGTTCAATTTTTTGACATAGGGTGCTGGCAGATTACGGGCCTCTCATAGCTGCTGCCAGGCCCCTAATCTGCCATGGGCCCCTATATACCGCCTCCTCATGCTGCTGCCAGGTCCAGAGTCTCTCATGGGTCCCTGTACGGCCTCCCATTGCTGCTGTCTCCATCGCCACACTCTGCCATGTGCCACTTTCAGGTCTCCTCACACACTGCTGGTGTGTTGAATTTTTTGACATAGGGTGCTGGCAGATTACGGGCCTCCCATAGCTGCTGCCAGGCCCCTAATCTGCCATGGGCCCCTATATACCGCCTCCTCATGCTGCTGCCAGGTCCAGAGTCTCTCATGGGTCCCTGTACGGCCTCCCATTGCTGCTGTCTCCATCGCCACACTCTGCCATGTGCCACTTTCAGGTCTCCTCACACACTGCTGGTGTGTTGAATTTTTTGACATAGGGTGCTGGCAGATTACGGGCCTCCTATAGCTGCTGCCAGGCCCCTAATCTGCCATGGGCCCCTATATACCGCCTCCTCATGCTGCTGCCAGGTCCAGAGTCTCTCATGGGTCCCTGTACGGCCTCCCATTGCTGCTGTCTCCATCGCCACACTCTGCCATGTGCCACTTTCAGGTCTCCTCACACACTGCTGGTGTGTTGAATTTTTTGACATAGGGTGCTGGCAGATTACGGGCCTCCTATAGCTGCTGCCAGGCCCCTAATCTGCCATGGGCCCCTATATACCGCCTCCTCATGCTGCTGCCAGGTCCAGAGTCTCTCATGGGTCCCTGTATGGCCTCCCATTGCTGCTGTCTCCATCGCCACACTCTGCCATGTGCCACATTCAGGTCTCTTCACACTGCTGGTGTGTTGAATTTTTTGACATAGGGTGCTGGCAGATTACGGGCCTCCCATAGCTGCTGCCAGGCCCCTAATCTGCCATGGGCCCCTATACCGCCTCCTCATGCTGCTGCCAGGTCCACAGTCTCTTATGCCATGTGCCACTTTCAGGTCTCCTCACACTGCTGGTGTGTTCAATTTTTTGACATAGGGTGCTGGCAGATTATGGGCCTCCTATAGCTGCTGCCAGGCCCCTAATCTGCCATGGGCCCCTATATACCGCCTCCTCATGCTGCTGCCAGGTCCAGAGTCTCTCATGGGTCCCTGTACGGCCTCCCATTGCTGCTGTCTCCATCGCCACACTCTGCCATGTGCCACTTTCAGGTCTCCTCACACACTGCTGGTGTGTTGAATTTTTTGACATAGGGTGCTGGCAGATTACGGGCCTCCTATAGCTGCTGCCAGGCCCCTAATCTGCCATGGGCCCCTATACCGCCTCCTCATGCTGCTGCCAGGTCCAGAGTCTCTCATGGGTCCCTGTACGGCCTCCCATTGCTGCTGTCTCCATCGCCACACTCTGCCATGTGCCACATTCAGGTCTCTTCACACTGCTGGTGTGTTGAATTTTTTGACATAGGGTGCTGGCAGATTACGGGCCTCCCATAGCTGCTGCCAGGCCCCTAATCTGCCATGGGCCCCTATACCGCCTCCTCATGCTGCTGCCAGGTCCACAGTCTCTTATGCCATGTGCCACTTTCAGGTCTCCTCACACTGCTGGTGTGTTCAATTTTTTGACATAGGGTGCTGGCAGATTACGGGCCTCTCATAGCTGCTGCCAGGCCCCTAATCTGCCATGGGCCCCTATATACCGCCTCCTCATGCTGCTGCCAGGTCCAGAGTCTCTCATGGGTCCCTGTACGGCCTCCCATTGCTGCTGTCTCCATCGCCACACTCTGCCATGTGCCACTTTCAGGTCTCCTCACACACTGCTGGTGTGTTGAATTTTTTGACATAGGGTGCTGGCAGATTACGGGCCTCCCATAGCTGCTGCCAGGCCCCTAATCTGCCATGGGCCCCTATATACCGCCTCCTCATGCTGCTGCCAGGTCCAGAGTCTCTCATGGGTCCCTGTACGGCCTCCCATTGCTGCTGTCTCCATCGCCACACTCTGCCATGTGCCACTTTCAGGTCTCCTCACACACTGCTGGTGTGTTGAATTTTTTGACATAGGGTGCTGGCAGATTACGGGCCTCCTATAGCTGCTGCCAGGCCCCTAATCTGCCATGGGCCCCTATATACCGCCTCCTCATGCTGCTGCCAGGTCCAGAGTCTCTCATGGGTCCCTGTACGGCCTCCCATTGCTGCTGTCTCCATCGCCACACTCTGCCATGTGCCACTTTCAGGTCTCCTCACACACTGCTGGTGTGTTGAATTTTTTGACATAGGGTGCTGGCAGATTACGGGCCTCCTATAGCTGCTGCCAGGCCCCTAATCTGCCATGGGCCCCTATATACCGCCTCCTCATGCTGCTGCCAGGTCCAGAGTCTCTCATGGGTCCCTGTATGGCCTCCCATTGCTGCTGTCTCCATCGCCACACTCTGCCATGTGCCACATTCAGGTCTCTTCACACTGCTGGTGTGTTGAATTTTTTGACATAGGGTGCTGGCAGATTACGGGCCTCCCATAGCTGCTGCCAGGCCCTTAATCTGCCATGGGCCCCTATACCGCCTCCTCATGCTGCTGCCAGGTCCACAGTCTCTTATGCCATGTGCCACTTTCAGGTCTCCTCACACTGCTGGTGTGTTCAATTTTTTGACATAGGGTGCTGGCAGATTACGGGCCTCCCATAGCTGCTGCCAGGCCCCTAATCTGCCATGGGCCCCTATATACCGCCTCCTCATGCTGCTGCCAGGTCCAGAATCTCTCATGGGTCCCTGTACGGCCTCCCATTGCTGCTGTCTCCATCGCCACACTCTGCCATGTGCCACTTTCAGGTCTCCTCACACACTGCTGGTGTGTTGAATTTTTTGACATAGGGTGCTGGCAGATTACGGGCCTCCTATAGCTGCTGCCAGGCCCCTAATCTGCCATGGGCCCCTATACCGCCTCCTGATGCTGCTGCCAGGTCCAGAGTCTCTCATGGGTCCCTGTACGGCCTCCCATTGCTGCTGTCTCCATCGCCACACTCTGCCATGTGCCACATTCAGGTCTCTTCACACTGCTGGTGTGTTGAATTTTTTGACATAGGGTGCTGGCAGATTACGGGCCTCCCATAGCTGCTGCCAGGCCCCTAATCTGCCATGGGCCCCTGTACCGCCTCCTCATGCTGCTGCCAGGTCCACAGTGTCTCATGCCATGTGCCACTTTCAGGTCTCCTCACACTGCTGGTGTGTTGAATTTTTTGACATAGGGTGCTGGCAGATTACGGGCCTCCTATAGCTGCTGCCAGGCCCCTAATCTGCCATGGGCCCCTATATACCGCCTCCTCATGCTGCTGCCAGATCCAGAGTCTCTCATGGGTCCCTGTACGGCCTCCCATTGCTGCTGTCTCCATCGCCACACTCTGCCATGTGCCACTTTCAGGTCTCCTCACACACTGCTGGTGTGTTGAATTTTTTGACATAGGGTGCTGGCAGATTACGGGCCTCCCATTGCTGCTGCCAGGCCCCTAATCTGCCATGGGCCCCTATATACCGCCTCCTCATGCTGCTGCCAGGTCCAGAGTCTCTCATGGGTCCCTGTACGGCCTCCCATTGCTGCTGTCTCCATCGCCACACTCTGCCATGTGCCACTTTCAGGTCTCCTCACACACTGCTGGTGTGTTGAATTTTTTGACATAGGGTGCTGGCAGATTACGGGCCTCCTATAGCTGCTGCCAGGCCCCTTATCTGCCATGGGCCCCTATACCGCCTCCTCATGCTGCTGCCAGGTCCAGAGTCTCTCATGGGTCCCTGTACGGCCTCCCATTGCTGCTGTCTCCATCGCCACACTCTGCCATGTGCCACTTTCAGGTCTCCTCACACACTGCTGGTGTGTTGAATTTTTTGACATAGGGTGCTGGCAGATTACGGGCCTCCCATAGCTGCTGCCAGGCCCCTAATCTGCCATGGGCCCCTATATACCGCCTCCTTATGCTGCTGCCAGGTCCAGAGTCTCTCATGGGTCCCTGTACGGCCTCCCATTGCTGCTGTCTCCATCGCCACACTCTGCCATGTGCCACATTCAGGTCTCTTCACACTGCTGGTGTGTTGAATTTTTTGACATAGGGTGCTGGCAGATTACGGGCCTCCCATAGCTGCTGCCAGGCCCCTAATCTGCCATGGGCCCCTGTACCGCCTCCTCATGCTGCTGCCAGGTCCACAGTGTCTCATGCCATGTGCCACTTTCAGGTCTCCTCACACTGCTGGTGTGTTGAATTTTTTGACATAGGGTGCTGGCAGATTACGGGCCTCCTATAGCTGCTGCCAGGCCCCTAATCTGCCATGGGCCCCTATATACCGCCTCCTCATGCTGCTGCCAGGTCCAGAGTCTCTCATGGGTCCCTGTACGGCCTCCCATTGCTGCTGTCTCCATCGCCACACTCTGCCATGTGCCACTTTCAGGTCTCCTCACACACTGCTGGTGTGTTGAATTTTTTGACATAGGGTGCTGGCAGATTACGGGCCTCCCATTGCTGCTGCCAGGCCCGTAATCTGCCATGGGCCCCCGTACTGACTCCTCATGCTGTGACGTTGCAACAAGGTGGAATTCAACCCTACATATGTTAGACCGCCTTTACGAACAGCAAAAGGCCATCACAGATTTCCTGATGTTAAAAGCGGATAAAGGTACTCCCTGTGTAACTTAGATGTCAGCCATTGGCAGCTCATGCGTGACACTTGCGCTTGCTCAGGCCCTTTGAGGAGGCCACGCTATTCGTGAGTCGGCAGGACTATGGGAGGAACGACGTCATTCCTCTGTTGCACGTCCTGGAACAAATGCTGTTAACAATGGCTTGTCAGGGTGCGGTAGACGTGGCGCACAGATCTCAACGCCACATGACCCCTGTGGGGGCAGGACAGGAAGAAGAGGAGGAGGTAGAGGAGGACATTGGTGCTCAGGAATTATTGAGTGAAATGGGTTTTTTTTCCACTCAGCGGACAGGAGTGGAGGAGCAGGAGCATCTGGTAGAGGAGGAGGAAGAGGAGACAGAGGACCCAGACGCACCGTGGCAGTATGCTGTGGAGATGGAGGCAGGGAGTCCCTCGCATTCCTTGGCACAAATGGCCCATAGCATGCTCGCTTGCTTGCGTACCGACAGCCGAATAATAACCATCAGACAGAGGGATGACTTTTTGCTGTCCACCTTGTTGGACCCTCGCTACCGTTCCAAAATGGTGGCCTTTTTCACACCTGCTGAGAGGGAGGCCAAAATAACGTACTATAAAAACCACCTATGTAGTCAGCTGGTCTCTGCCTGTCTGCGCCAACGTCCATCCTCAGACACTGTGGGCCCTGTGCGCTCGCGTTCCGCTGCCATGGCAGCAGGGGAGGGGTGGGGTGGTAGGAGCAGTGGCAGCTCCACCAGCAGCGGCTGCCTCAGTCTGCAGTCGATGATGAGTAGCTTTCTTCACCAGCGCAGTGAGGAAACTACTAACCAGCCGCAGCAGCAGCAGCAGCATCAGGTGGACCTGGAGCAGGACCTCAAACAACAGGCTTAGGCCTACTTGGACAGCACCCTGACAACCGAGGTAGACAATCCCCTTGACTACTGGGCAACGAAACTTGACCTTTGGCCCCAACTAGCTGAATTTGCCCTTGAAAGGCTGTCATGCCCGGCCAGTAGCGTGGCATCGGAGCGCGTGTTTAGTGCGGCAGGAGGTATTGCAACTCCGCGGAGGACACGACTGTCCACCCAAAGTGTGGAGAGACTCACGTTTGTGAAAATGAATCAGGCGTGGATTAGTCTGGATTTCAAACCACCAGTTCCTGACACAACTGACTAAATCCGCCATGAATCATGCCCCAAACATGTGCCACTTTCAGGTCTCCTCACACTGCTGGTGTGTTCCATTTTTTGTCATAGGGTGCTGGCAGATTACGGGCCTCCCATAGCTGCTGCCAGGCCCCTAATCTGCCATGGGCCCCTATACCGCCTCCTCATGCTGCTGCCAAGTCCAGAGTCTCTCATGGGTCCCTGTACGGCCTCCCATTGCTGCTGTCTCCATCGCCACACTCTGCCATGTGCCACTTTCAGGTCTCCTCACACTGCTGGTGTGTTGAATTTTTTGACATAGGGTGCTGGCAGATTACGGGCCTCCCATAGCTGCTGCCAGGCCCCTAATCTGCCATGAGCCCCTATACCGCCTCCTCATGCTGCTGCCAAGTCCAGAGTCTGTCATGGGTCCCTGTACGGCCTCCCATTGCTCCCACTCTGCCATGTGCCACTTTGAGGTCTCCTCACACTCCTGCTGTTTTCCATTTTGTCATAGGTGGCTGGCAGATTACAGGCCTCCCATAGGTGCTGCCAGGCCCCAAATCTGCCATGGGCCCCCGTACCGCCTCGTCACGCTGCTGCTGGGTCCACAGTGTGACATTGGTCCCTGTACCGCCTCCCATTGCTCCCACTCTGCCATGTGCCACTTTGAGGTCTCCTCACACTCCTGCTGGTTTCCATTTTGTCATAGGTTGCTGTATGGCCTCCCATTGCTGCTGCCTCCACCGCCACACTGTGGCTCCAAACACTGGTTTTGGCCCCGTGACTGGCCAAATGAGTGAAGTGTGCGGTGATTCTAAGATCGACGGCACTCATCTGCATGTCATACTGACTGACAGTATTATTTCTCTTCCCCAGCAGACTCCAAGGGCATTTAAATTAAAGGTACAGTGTTCTGCACTAATATTAAGTCTCTCTGAAGCCTAGAAACACCCTTTTTTAAGTTAAATTCACAGCGAATATATTCGACTCGAATCGAATATTGTCCACGAATTCGCCGAATCAGTCGAATCGAATTTTTGAATACTTCGCTCATCTCTAACCCGGAGGCATTCTGTACACAGATGGTGTATGGAACTATCCAAAAAATGTAATTTCCTGCTTGTGTGATTGCCTCACCGATTTTACCAGATTTCTGCACAAAGATACAAGTCAGATTTTGGGCATCCTCTGCAAAAAAAATTCATTTCCCAAAGGGTGTCTCACATCTAAAGGAATTCAGACCCTGCCACTCTCCTTATTTGAATGCTGCAAGTGCAGCTGTTTATCAAGAATGATAAAGTCACTCCCATTCACATTCACTCTGCACATGGAAACAGATAAACCGCTATTTCTTCAGAATAGCAAAAGGTAGGAATCTGCAACAAAGATTGTTAAAATCCCTGCAATGTACTGTACATAGATTACCCAGAGGGGACTTTTTTTCCTCAAAACAAGTGGAGCTGCTCTTAAATTTGTAAATTTTGGAGGAAAGATGGGAAAAGAGGACATGATTGAAACATTTAAATACATTCAAGTGGTAATAAACCTCAAAATCAAACATTTATTATATTGCAGCTTACCAATTCATAGAAGTGATGGCTGCATTTGTTTTCTTTTTTTTATGTTTTTTTCTTTATTTCACCTGGTGATCTGGCCAGCAAGTCTATTGTTTTTCAACAGAATGAGCTGTTCTGCGGATGTAGCAGTTACAGGGTTGAGACAAACCATTCAACACTGACAAGGGTGCTTACAATGATCAGCTTTAATTTAATTATTTAAAACCTTTATCATAAAGGAGAAAAAACTTATTTGTTAGTGTATTTACATCTGCTAGTACATCTAAAGTTGGATATACACACAGAGATCCCTGCAACAAGAGCGATGTTGATGCAGGGATTTCTCCTGCTGTGCTATTGAATTCTGACAGGGAAACTTCCCCACCAACACCAGAATACACTTGTCAGTGCTTGCAGCCACTGCCTGCAAGCGCTGATCGAATGCTGGTGTTCCAGCATGACTATTCAACAGAAACGGGTCGTTTACAACAGAGAAGAGTGCACACATATCAAAATTCAGCTGGTAAGCATGTACCTAGCTTAATGCTCCCCTCCCCACAGACTGACAATGCTGCTGTGCTCCTTCATCCAGAGTGGGGGCACTCTAATACAGGAGGTGAGTTACTGTCCAGATCTCCAGGTGAAACCAGAGGAAAGAAATCCTAAGGGCTGGTTTACACTATAGACATGCAGTCCAGATGCATTCTGGATGCGTTTCTGCATGCACGTTTTTGGTGCGTTTTTGACGCGTTCTGGTGCATTTCCAGTTCTTTTTTTCCCCTCTCTTTTTCTTCAATTTAAATAGGGATATATGCGTTTCAGTGCTTATTTAGTGTGTTTTGGTGCATTCCAGTGTGTCCTGGTGCATTTTGTATGTGTTTTACCTCGTTCCAGCACAGTTCTGTGCAGTTAAAATGCAGCCTGTTCTATTTCTTTTTCTGCAACTGGAACGCGCTGGAACTGTAATCACTGATGTGAACTATGACATTGACAACCATATAACCTACTTTCTGTGCATCTTGGATGCAGAAAAAAAGCAACTGAAACGCATGTAGTGTGAATTGGCCCTAAAAAAGAAAACTGATGCAGCCACCACATCTAATGATTACATTTTTGGTTTTGGGTTTAATATCACTTTAAGGATGTGACTAAAGTTCAGGAGGGCCGTGTTTCCAATATGGATCTAATATCAAGAACACAAGGACATGACCTCAAACTAGCAGGAGGAAAGTTCAAACCTAATCTCAGAAAGTATTATTTTACCAAAAAGGGTAGTTGATGCTCAGAATCCACTTCCAGTAGAGGTAATGAGTCAGTCAACAGTAAGTTGATTTAAACATGCTTTGGACAAGCATAAATTTATACTCAGACATGAAAAAGTAAAAAAAAAAATGTAAAAAAATGTGCGTGCCTGTGTTCTGCTCTGTTTGTTGTGATCTTGTCTGTCACAAATGAAATGTGTGCGCTAAGCAGATCTACATTAAAGGAGAAGCCTGCCTAAAGCTCTTTTGGCCATACTTCTGTTGTCACAGGAGTGCACTTAATTCTGTATTCTTGTGACCTACTGTCAGCCAGTCCACACTCTGAAGGGATCCCAACTTTAAAGCAGAGTTCCACCTGAAAAAAAAAATAAAAGGCAGCAACTAAAAAAAAAACAGCTGCTGACTTTTAAAATACAGATACTCACCTGTCCCTCGGTCCAGCAGTGTCCTCAAAAATACAGAAATAAAGATAATCCTCCTGCACATAAAATGGAGCCCTAACCCTAAAGCTGCTGACACTAACCTTATACCCAATAAGTAAAGTGACTCATATATATAGTGTAGAGCTAAATAAATACTAAACATAAATAGTGACACACTCAATCCCCCTAAATACACATAAAGGGATACAAAAAAATATATTATTGTGCAACACGTGAATTCCCTCTGTGGGAATATAGCAAGTGCAAGTGATGTATAGTGTCATATAATACAATAGTGAAGGACACACAAAAAAACACACCAATCTAACAAGATATATCATAAAACGTAAATCATTGTATGCAAGTCCACGAATGATGTATATACAGTCAGGTCCAAAAATATTGGGACATCGACACAATTCTAACATTTTTGGCTCTATACACCACCACAATGGATTTGAAATGAAACAAACAAGATGTGCTTTAACTGCAGACTGTCAGCTTTAATTTGAGGGTATTTACATCCAAATCAGGTGAACGGTGTAGGAATTACAACAGTTTGCATATGTGCCTCCCACTTATTAAGGGACCAAAAGTAATGGGACAGAATAATAATCATAATTCAAACTTTCACTTTTTAATACTTGGTTGCAAATCCTTTGCAGTCAATTACAGCCTGAAGTCTGGAACGCATAGACATCACCAGATGCTGGGTTTCATCCTTGGTGATGCTCTGCCAGGCCTCTACTGCAACTGTCTTCAGTTCCTGCTTGTTCTTGGGGCATTTTCCTTCAGTTTTGTCTTCAGCAAGTGAAATGCATGCTCAATCGGATTCAGGTCAGGTGATTGACTTGGCCATTGCATAACATTCCACTTCTTTCCCTTAAAAAACTCTTTAGTTGCTTTTGCAGTATGCTTTGGGTCATTGTCCATCTGCACTGTGAAGCGGCGTCCAATGAGTTGTGAAGCATTTGGCTGAATATGAGCAGATAATATTGCCCGAAACACTTCAGAATTCATCCTGCTGCTTTTGTCAGCAGTCACATCATCAATAAATACAAGAGAACCAGTTCGTTTGGCAGCCATACATGCCCACGCCATGGCACTACCACCACCATGCTTCACTGATGAGGTGGTATGCTTAGGATCATGAGCAGTTCCTTTCCTTCTCCATACTCTTCTCTTCCCATCACTCTGGTACAAGTTGATCTTGGTCTCATCTGTCCATAGGATGTTGTTCCAGAACTGTGAAGGCTTTTTTAGATGTCGTTTGGCAAACTCTAAACTGGCCTTCCTGTTTTTGAGGCTCACCAATGGTTTACATCTTGTGGTGAACCCTCTGTATTCACTCTGGTGAAGTCTTCTCTTGATTGTTGACTTTGACACACATACACCTACCTCCTGGAGAGTGTTCTTGATCTGGCCAACTGTTGTGAAGGGTGTTTTCTTCACCAGGGAAAGAATTCTTTGGTCATCCACCACAGTTGTTTTCCGTGGTCTTCCAGGTCTTTTGGTGTTGCTGAGCTCACCGGTGCGTTCCTTCTTTTTAAGAATGTTCCAAACAGTTGTTTTAGCCACGCCTAATGTTTTTGCTATCTCTCTGATGGGTTTGTTTTGTTTTTTCAGCCTAATGATGGCTTGCTTCACTGATAGTGACAGCTCTTTGGATCTCATCTTGAGACTTGACAGCAACAGATTCCAAATGCAAATAGCACACTTGAAATGAACTCTGGACCTTTTATCTGCTCATTGTAATTGGGATAATGAGGGAATAACACACACCTGGCCATGGAACAGCTGAGAAGCCAATTGTCCCATTACTTTTGGTCCCTTAAAAAGTGGGAGGCACATATGCAAACTGTTGTAATTCCTACACCGTTCACCTGATTTGGATGTAAATACCCTCAAATTAAAGCTGACAGTCTGCAGTTAAAGCACATCTTGTTCGTTTCATTTCAAATCCATTGTGGTGATGTATAGAGCCAAAAATGTTAGAATTGTGTCGATGTCCCAATATTTTTGGACCTGACTGTATATATATATAATATAGAATATACATATATCCAATGATAGTGCTCCAACTCGACTCTCATGCAAGTGACTGTGTAAGTGACCAATCCGTGATAATCCTTTAGTGGCCAAAATGCCCCCTCACCTCCTTACATCGACCCCACAGGGTCAGCTCGCTCAGAGGATTACACCAATCCTAATATGGGCAGATTCCTCACAGGCTCCCCTCAGGGTAGTATGCGCTCCTCACTCCAAGCCTCCGTATAGAGCACAGCAAACCTCTCCCAGGATCATAGATAAACAAGAAGATCTTCCATAGTGTAATCTATTTTAATCCATCATACATTTACAAATGCCCACTCACATGCTCCTTCTTCTCTGTACAACGCTATATCACCTCATGCTAGAGGTGTACTGCATGGGTATCACAAAGGTGTTTCAATATGGCCCCCACGCCGGAAGTGACGTCACCGCGCACCCAGAAATACCTCCTCGTGTACCAACGCGTTGCGTCACGCTTGACACGTGACTTCCTCAGGGTATACGCCCATGGAGGCAGAGACTGCATATATAGGTGCATGGTAACCAATCAACAACCAGAGGCGGAACTCCAGCGGCCATTTTATTGGAGTCCTCTCCCTCGGTTGCCAAAATACAATATTTCTATTATTATTATTTAAGAAATTAAGGAATTCCTGTAATTCCTATTATTATTATTCATTTCTTGAATAATAATAATAATAGAAATATTGTATTCTCTTGGGAAAGCAGTAATGAGTCCATTGATTTTTTGGATTTGAACATTAGTGTTGCTGAATCAGGACTCATCACGAAAACTTATTTCAAAGGGGTGGACCGGAATGGGTACATTCCCCTAGATAGCTGCCACTACCCCCCATGGCTGTTGAATATTCCGAAGGGACAGTTTGTCCGTTCACATAGGAATTGCACATTGAAAGATGATTATATAGAACAGGTTAAAATGATTGGGGAGAGGTTTGAGAAAAAAGGTTATACACAAGAATATATTGAAAAAGGAATGAAGGATGTGGGTGAAATGGATAGATCCATATTTCTGAAAGATAAGGTTAAGGAGAATAGGAATAATGACCAGTTAGCCATAATTTTAGATTTTAATGTACATTATTGAGTGAGCTGACTCTGTGGGGGCGATGTAAGGAGGTGAGGGGGCATTTTGGCCACAAAAGGATTATCACGGATTGGTCACTTACACAGTCACTTGCATGAGAGTCGAGTTGTAGCACTATCATTGGATATATATATATATATATATATATATATATATATATATATATATATTATATATATATATATCATTCGTGGACTTGCATATGATGATTTACATATTATGATATATCTTGTTAGATTGGTGTGTTTTTTTGTGTGTCATTCACTATTGTATTATATGACACTATACATCACTTGCACTTGCTATATTCCCACAGAGGGAATTCGCATGTTGCACAATATTATATTTTTTTGTATCCCTTTATGTGTATTTAGGGGGATTGAGTGTGTCACTATTTACATTTAGTATTTATTTAGCTCTACACTATATATATGAGCCAGCAGTGTCCTCACCACCGCTGGTTTCACCGGCCGTCTTTCCTTCGTGACTCCGGCATCTTCAGTGTGGGCACCAGGCTGTGTCAGCTTGCGGCTTCACAGACGGGTGCCCACTGTGCTTTGTGAATGGCCCGTGGTCTTCTGGGACCTGTCACATGTCCCAGAAGACTACAGGGAGGGAGGGGGGGAGGTCAACTTCCGCTTCCAATCACCTAGGTGATTTGATTTTTTTTTTATTACATTTTTTTTTTCTGTGCATCATTAACCTCCCTGGAGTGTAGCTCGGGGTAAAGTTTCAGCACCACAAGCGGTAACCCCGAGCTGCACTCGGGAATACCTTCTTCACTTACCTTGTCCTTCGCTCCTGCGATGTCCCCCTGCAGTGTCCCCTGCAACGTCCTCCGGCCGATGCCGGCATCCGTCTTCTGGGTTCCGTTCCCTGCGACGTCAGGAACTAGCGAGAAATTAAAAAATGTGAAAAAGTGACATTCACTAAATGCACTAAAATCATATAGTAAATCATTACTGTATCAAGGCATTTCACATACATTTTGTCCCTAGTGCTTTGTCCTGTGCCCTGTCTGTATTTTTACCGTTCTTTCTGCCTGGAAACTAAGAAATGTCCATGGCATCCAAAAAGCGTCCCTTTAGGTCAAAATCGGTTTTAGACCAGCTAGAGAACAGCGATAGTAAATTAGAACTACTTGCGGAATTGAGTGATAATGATTCGTGGGGAAATTCGTCATCAGACACTGAAAACGATTTTGCGACTTTGCTCAGTGATGTGCGAACTTGGCACTATATTTCAAATTTCAGTGTTTTTGGTTTGATTATATTATTGAATTAAATGTATTATTATTATATTATTATTTTTTATGATTATTTATTAAATTATAATTTATGATTTTGTGTTTCAAATTTTATCATACCCAGGATGTTTATTAGACTCTTGTCGGACAGATTTCAGTGAGTTATTCCTAAAAATTACAGTCCACTTTGAGCACAGAAATACTGACATAATCAGACCACTAGGAAGGTTAAAGCTGCCCCTCTGAGTAAACCTCAAGCACAGCAGCCTTACCTGTGGCATTGCTTTGACCTGCGAGAGAAACCATAATGGAGCAAAGTCACACAGAGAACTGCTTTACATGCACACTCTGATTGCTTGGTATTATAGCAAAAATGAGTTCTGGAAAGATGTACACGATACAAAAGCACACATAAGTAAGAAGCGATGACTAATGATCAGAGCCATCATTTCATAATGCCTGAATGTACAATATGAGAAAAGCGTTGTCTACATTGTCAGCATTATATAAGTATCTGCAATAAACACATTCATTAAATGTCATCATTTAGAAGTCCTCCTGCTGAATATTTCCATCGTTAGATGAGTAGTCCCTTGATAATGGAAAGAACTCATTCCCAACTTAGAGTTTTGTGGGTTTATATATCACTAAATCAATTAAAGGGAATATATAGTGTATTTCACTGACCACATATTGTGGCTTGTTTTTGTTATGTTTACCCTAAAGCAACACTGTCATAGTTTTAAAAATAGTGAAAAAAATGCATAGAAGAACATGATTGTAAAATTATTGTAAAGATACCTATTTAATTTTTTTTAATAACAAACATGTTACACGTACCTGCTCTGTGCAGTGGTTTTGCACAGAGTGGCCCCCATCCTCCTCTTCTCAGGTCCCCCACTGGCACTCTTGGCCCCTCCCCCCTGCTGAGTAACCCCAGGACAAACTGCTTGCTCTGGAGGCAGTCTTGTGTGCTCTCTCCCAAGCTGCCTCTATGAGACACACACAGCGCGGCTCGGCCCTGCCCCTGCTCCCTCCTCTCTGGCTATGATTGACAGCAATGTGAGTGAGTAAGGAGTGTCTCATCCAATGAGGAGGGAGAGACCCAGGAGAACCGCTTCTCTTATGCACAACACTGGATTGCGATCGGGCTCAGATAAGTATGGAAGGGGGGTGGGGGGCTAAGGGGAATCTGTACACAGAAGGTTTTTTACCTTTATGTATAGAAGGCATGAAGGTAAAAAAAAACCTTAAGCTTTTAGCCTTCAGAACAGCTTTAAGGGCTAGTTCACACTGGGAACGTGCTGCGTGTTCTTGTGTGGTTCACATGCAATTCAGTGTGGTGTGATTTGAGCCCATTCATTTTGAATGGGCTCAAATTGCACTGCACTGCACCAAAAGTAGTGCACACACTACTTTTTGAAACTGACTGGAACTTAATCTCATGGTATTTCTGTATCATGTGATCTGGTGGAGGTAAATGCATTGCGTTTGTGTAGCACCCTCCTAGTTTAGCTAGGGAGAGCTAGATCTTAATGGTTAAGCTGTTAGCAGCTCAGATGTAATAGCCATACGGGTCAAATTGTGGTCAGGGCTGAGAGACTCTGCAGGCCAGCCCCTCTGGAACTTCCCCCTGCTCTCATTCTGACTGCAGCACTCTATACTTTGTGTTTTACATTACCTACGATGGGCATACATGGATCAAAATTTGGCCAGTTCATCAAGAAGCGGCTGAATTTCGGTCCATGGATGGCCATCTCCGCTCGCAGAAGTTGGTCTAAGGAATGGGAATGTTGGAAAACTTTTCTCAATTATCAGCTGTAGAGCTGCACACGCCTCGCTTTCTTTTCTTCTCGCAGGAGGGACAAGTTATGATGGAATCTGGAACCTGGTGGAATCTGATGTATAGAGGCGACCCCCTCATGTGGCACCAAGGAGCGGGTGACATCATTATTCAGTGAAGATGCCACTGTCCTTCAGCCTAATAAATACAGTTCAGGACTAAGGTGTCTTGGGATTTTGCATACTTTTAAAGGGTGCTATGAATAATAAAAAAAAGATTGAGAAACGCTGGCCTAATACATGTGCTTTTCATTGCAGCCACAAAGAGATTAAGGAAACTAAGAGAGGAGAGGATAAAATGGTAGTGTACAAAAAGGGAGCAGTTGACGAGCAAACTGCAAAAAGAGCGGTATCTAAATCCAGTGGATTTAAATACCGATCTTTTTGCAGTTTGCTCTTGTCAACTGCTCCCTTTTTGTATGCTATGTGTTCGGTTTAGAAAATCCACACCTTTATTTATGGTGAGTCAGAGAAATTTAATGGGTAGTTATAATCTACGATATGGCATTTTGTTTTTTGTTTTTTTAAATGGTAGTGCGTAGACATTATGCCCCCTGACTTTTTTGCTGCAACCCCCAGATCAGAGAGGCCATGTTCCTGCACCGTGTTTTTGCGTGGATGGGGCCTTACACCTATATGCCACCCATTCATCATATTTGCTCTGTTCAAGAACTATGGACTCTGGCAGAATCTTCCCATTCGGCACTCCCAGAAGCTACAAGTAGCATTCACAGTTAAATGGTACCCATACCTAAAAAGAATTGAGATGCTTAATATTTATATAAGCTTGCCTTGCAGATTTTTGCTCAAAGTTAAATTAATGTGCCATAGCCAGGGGCCCTTATGATTCTGTAAAAAGAAGTAATTGCTTAGAGGAGTGTGATTTTATTAAAACAGCAAGTGTTCAGTACCCATGGTGTGTTCAATGC
Source organism: Staurois parvus (assembly GCF_062004578.1). Taxonomy (NCBI): domain Eukaryota; kingdom Metazoa; phylum Chordata; class Amphibia; order Anura; family Ranidae; genus Staurois; species Staurois parvus. Next base: position 3,821,613 of record NW_028317943.1, read on the forward strand.
TTTTTATAGTATTACTTTTTTCGGCAATAACTTTAAAGGAGATGAAGAATTAGGATTAAAGTTTAGGATCTTTTCTCTAAGTATGTACAAATATGTGATTATGTTAACACGTGTTCTCTACAATGTGCATAAATTATTTATATAATCCTCGAGATCTAATAAACCTTGTGCAAAAACAGAGAGAGCAGTGCATTTTATGCAATAACATCCCCATAAGTCTATGCTGAGCTTCAAAATCATTTTGTGGATATGCCGCATATAAACTGGAAAGTTTTTTAAAGTGTTACTAACCCAGGACCCTGCATTCACTATATCTAGTCTCCCACAGTACACAGAACATGGAAATGCAATTATTTTAGTAAATATAAAATGCTAAATACCTTTTATCATAAGCAGTTAGAGCAGTCATGTGACTTCTATCAATGTTCAGCAGAGCCCTGGTTAAAGCTTGTAAGGGGAGTTTTCTTTCTGCTCTAGGAAGAGGCAGAACCCCTGACTTCTGTCTGGACAGTGCTGATTGGCCCTGTACTGATCACATGCACTCTCCCAAGAAAAAAAAAACTCTCTACCAATACACACTAAACTGAGCATGGGCAGAGTGTCTCCACATGAAATGTCTTAACAGGAGATAAGAGGGGGGAACTAGAAGAAGGGGAGGATCAAAGAAGTCAGGATCAAACAGCGTTTTTACACAATGCAGAGGATTAACCCCTTAGTTTCCACAGTGAGTATAACAAGCATGCTTTACTGCATATACAGACTGATTTTACTGTTGTGGGTTTAGTAACACTTTAAGCACTAATTGTCTGATGGGTCTTAGGGTCCTTTCACATGGGCTGACCCGTTTAGCGGATCCGCTTGCTATGTGGGGGATCTCGCCACTGATCCCTGCTGAGCAAGCAGTACACAGGTCTGTGTCCACTCAACTGCTGCAGAGCGTACACAGAGCAACTCACTTTCCTCAATGGGCGAATTTTCCCCTCATGTACTAAGCTCTGGAGCAACTACACTTGCAAAGTGCACAGTCTATTTGCCTTTAGTAAATCAACCCCCATGTGTCCTGGTAGTAGAGGGGACCTGTAGTTTATTCATTCACAAATCTCTTTGAATGAACAACATGGCTGTGCAGGCTGAACCCCTCACAGCCATACAAAATTCAAAAGTGACAGCTGCTGTGGGGGTGAAGAACACCTAAAAACTGTTACTGGGAAAAGGGGTGGGGGGGACGGCTTAGTGCCATATTACATATTACACCCTAAATATGGGTGTAGCATGTCTAAAAAGGTAAAATTAGCTTTTAGGAACAATATGTACACTAAATACATTTATTGTCATGTAAATGATAATAGGCTTGTCTACATTAGTTACCAGGCATCCATAACATTATTACCCATGATTATGTGGCACCAAAATAGAAGTATCTAAATATGTGTTTACATACAGGAAGGTTATTCTTAAATTAAAAAAAAAAAAAAATTTATATATATATATACAAAATCTGGACCCCCTTCTGCCTTCAGAACTGCTTTAATTCTTGTGGCATAGATTCAACAAGGTGTTGTAAACATTCCTCTGAGATTTTGGTCCATATGGACATGAGTTACTGTTGCCTTTCTATCATCTCGAACTGGTCTGCTCATTCTCCTCTGACCTCTGACATCAACAAGACATTTTCACTTTTTTGGACCATTCTCTGTAAACCCTAGAGATGGTTGTAGATGAAAATCCCAGTAGATCAGCAGTTTTTTAAATACTCACACCAGCCCATCTAGTACCAACAACCATGGCTCATTCAAAGTCGCTTAAATCCCCTTTCTTCCCCATTCTGATGCTCAGTTTGAACTTCAGCAAGTCATCTTCACCATGTCTATATGCCTAAATGCATTGAGTTGCTGCCAAATGATTGGCTGATTAGCAGTTTGTGTTACCACTCAATTGAATAGGTGTACCTAATAAAGTGGCCAGTGAGTTTATATATAGTCCCAAGGGTAGCCACAGCACTCTATGTTTGAGGTAAATGCCCAGGTGCTCACCCACAAAGAAATCCATATAAATCCAAAACTGGTATAGAGGTACTCAGGAATTTTGCAGAGAAGGTAGAGGAGTATCAAAGTTTCGATGAAGCTTAGTCCACCTTTTTCGAGACTGTCTTGAGAAAGATGGACTGAGCTTCATCAAAACATTGACAATGAAAACACTACTGTTTTGATCTACCTCCTCTGCAAGACTCCTCAGTGCCTCCATACCAGTTAAAATATACTATTCACAGCAAGCAAACAGAATACTAGGGGTGTTCCTACTTATTTTTAATTAGAATTTTGTTTGCATATAAATTATAAAAACAATTGCAAAAACCCATACATTGCATTCTATAAAGCATACAGATTCGAATGAGCACAGATTTGCTCATTACCTTTTTACCAAGTAACGCTTTTAGTAAATTGTTTGAAAACAAGCTAATGAAAGTGGAATCCCCTTTTAAGTGTAACACTTGAAAGGACCCGCTGATTTTCTCACAGGTTCTTTTCCCACTACTGCAATGGCAGCCAGGTAAACAGCAACAGTCACTCCTCTGGCTCAGTAAACAGTCTAGGAGTTGTCTTTTTACTGTTCATTGCAGATTACCTTGGATGGGACTTAGGGAAGCTGTGTCATACTCCAAAACAATTGGCAAGAATGTGAGGACACTCTTCTCTGCTATTTCTGAGAACTGTCCTTTGAACAGTAGGACAGAAAGTAGACAGCTCTGGGACACGATTAGCAATGTCCCAGGCCAGGCCTTATAATTACACCAGGGATTAATAAAAGAGACAGTCACTAGGCTTCCTTACTCAGGTCTGTACTCACAGTGTCCCTGAGACTTGGATGTTCCTATCTAGACTCTAGGTATACAGTCTCCTCAGTAAAGCCTCCAGACCAAAACCTCAATGAAAACCCTCTTTAACACCTTACAATAACTTTGGCGCCTCCTGGCCCTTTAAGAGGGTTCTGATGCCAGGAGGAGGGGTGGGGTTTCTGATAATGTGACCGCTGTGAGGTCAGGTGGAACCATTCAGACGGCGCTGCTGCTGCTCGATTGCTTCCACAGAGCCCACAGTGCCGGCCACCCCCCCCCCGCCCGCTATATGTCCCAGGCTCTGCTTGCCCATTTGCGGGCCCAGGACTGGTTCAGTGGGTGCCGGCGGGATATGGTATAGGGGAGGGAGGATAGCGAACACATTCGATCCCCTCCCCTTCTTGTTCTGACCTGAAAGTGATGTGACGTCACTTCCAGGACCCTATTGGACAGATTCCCGGTCATGTAGGTCAGGAAAGAATGTAATGTGGTGTGGTGTGCACTGCATTACATTCAGGGGAGCACGGGGGAGATATCCCCTGGATGTCTCAAAAAAGAGAACCTGTCACCAAAGCATATAAACTCCCAAAATTTTTCAAGGCCTCCACCCCCACAGATGTATGCACGCACAAATGTAAAAGCATGCGCTGAGGCGCCTACACATGAAAACATCAATTGTGATACACATGTTACATATTGCCACGTACGTCAGAATGAGAACAATAATTCTAGCACCAAACCTGCGCTGTAATGCTAAACTAATGACCTGTAAGGGCTTTAAAAGCGCCACCTATAGAAAGTATAGGGTACTAAATTTTGTTGCCGTTTCACGAGTGCACGCAAATTTAAAGTTTGACATGTTGGATATCTATTTACTCAATGCAACCTTGTCTTTTAGATTTTACAAAAAAATAGATAATGTACTGGTTTTTGTGCCCTAAAATTAACTTTGTGATAATATCGTGTGACATAAAAATTGGAACTACCTGTTTTCCTATTCCCTAGGATCTCTGATTTCAGAAAATATATATATTGGAGGTTTTGTGTCATCTTCAGGCCTTAAATTATTTTTTAAATGTGTGCAAAAAACACAAAAACAGCTCTGGCAGCGAAAGGCATAAGCTCAACACTCTTCTTTCCTGACGAGCACCCAATTGGTGCTCAATACACTGCAAGGTCTCTCCCTTCCCTGCTAGTCCCCAGATGCGATACTGCAGAGAGGCAGGAAAGGGAGGAGGAGATAAACAGTGCGATGTTAAAAATATTAAACGTTTAAGTCACCATAAAGCCCATTTTGTTTTTAAAAGCCCCAGACATTACTCAAAGCAGATTTAAATACGATTTTGGTTAAAATGTATGTTTTTTTTATCAGGACAAGTAGATTGCCATGAGGGACAAGTAGATTGGAACACCAATTTAGTCCCTGATCAAGCTTGCAGCCTGCAGAGCCCAGAGCAGACTAAAGCAATGACAAGCTGCTGATTACAGAACAGCCTCACAACTAAATTTGCCTAACCAAACCTGAGAGAATGCTACATCATCAAGCTATAACTTTCTCAACAACCTCTTAACAGACCTGGTGTCCAGATTTGTTGGTCAACCAGCACTTTTAACTATTTACATTTTCACCTGTAACTGTTGCACTGCTGTCAGATGGCAAAATCACATTAACGGTTCATCAGCTGGTGATCTGAAAATTATTTCAGGGGATTTTGGCAAGGGTTCCATCAAGATTAAAAGGTTGAGAAAAGAAAAAGCTTGAATGATAATTCCAAAGCAGAGTGTTTCAGATGTTGAACTCAGTGTCACTTTAGCAGAATAGCTCACAAAAACGATGATCCAAGCCATTAACTCTGTAGGAAATACAATGAACCATACTTACAAAGATTTCTGATTTTCTACCTAGTCAGTCAGACTAATCTCAAAATACAGAGAAATGGTCAATCTTTGCCCTGCAGATGTAATTTTTTGCTATTCTGCAGTACACAGCTAAAAGGTTTAAAATGATACACCTGTATAAAGGCACTTGATTTTGCGTGTGTTTTGGACAGAGATTGCATTTGTAAAAGTGTATAAACCATGAATTTGCCAATACAGGATTAAATGTAGAAGAAAGACGGATACATCACAATAGACAACACAGAGAGGCCATCTTTCAGGCAGTAGAATGACGATGTGGGGCATTGGATCATTTATAGTAGTGGTTTTTATTATTCAGATATTGTTCAGGTTAAGCAGCAGCTTAGCATAGACAGCTCTCCCAGATGTAGTGGCTGAAGAGTGGCTTTCTGCCCCAGTAGGGACTAGGTGTGCATGGAGGAAAGTGGCAATAGCAGCACTTATAAAGTCAAAATCCAACTTATTCAGAATTTTGTATCTAAAAAGACAACACATTTTGGAGGTGTAAAGGATCCTCCTCCATCAGGGCTTGGTATTGTTATACAAAGAGAGCACTAACCAAACAAAGATGGTGAAACACTAAAGACTGCTGCCTAACCATTATCCAGAGGGATCATACTAAGACCTCCAGATCTTTCCAATTTTATCAGTGTTGTGCATGCTTCATTCAATAATACTAGTCCAAATCAAATCAAATCTGGACTTCTTATAATCGCCTTTTGGCGTTTTTCTCTGTGTATACTTAAGTCTTCTTTCAGACATCTTTATATAAGTGGAACTCAGCTGCATCTGAGCACCACAAAGCAAATACACCCATCCGCCCATGTCTTTGAAAAACACTTAATTTCTAGCTGTGGCCAAATTGAATAAGGGCAGATGATTCATGTAGCATTTACTTCCTGGAATCTAGCTGCCTTTTGCTCGGGCATGCAGGCAGGAGGGTGTGCTTAGCAGAGAATATCCCTCCTCTTCTTCTCCAGATGAAAGAAAAAAATGCCCATGCAGACTTCCGGGGTGTATGATATCTTTTTGGCCTAGGCCAAAAGCCAGGAAGCAACTAAAGAAATGTAAAAAAAAAAGGTTAGTATGAGTAAATGTAATATACCTTTCTTTCTATTTACTAAGGCTAGCAGCATAAGGATTAAAAGTAGTTAATGATTGGGAGACTTTAGTTGTGCTTTAATAAACAGTAGGAACCAGATTCCAGGTTTTGTATGTTTCATGCAGATTAGAACAAATAATGAAAGTCTAAAATGCTGCTTGCCCAACACGATCCATGTGAGTGTGAGTTACGGCTAAGTCTAAAATGCTGCTCACCTAACGCGATCCATGTGACTGTGACTTACAGCTAAGTCTAAAATGCTGCTCGCCCAACACGATCCATGTCACTATGAATTATGGCTAGGTCTAAAATGCTGCTTGCCCAACACGATCCATGTGACTGTGAGTTACGGCTAAGTCTAAACTACTGCTCGCCCAACACGATCCATGTGACTGTGACTTACAGCTAAGTCTAAAATGCTGCTAGCCCAACACGATCCATGTCACTATGAATTACGTCTAGGTCTAAAATGCTGCTTGCCCAACACAATCCATATGACTGTGAGTTACGGCTAAGTCTAAACTACTGCTCGCCCAACAGGATCCATGTGACTGTGAATTATGACTAGGTCTAAAATGCTGCTAGCCCAACTTGATCCATGTGACTGTGAGTTACGGCTAAGTCTAAACTATTTCTCTTCCAACATGATCCATGTGAGTGTGAGTTATGGCTACCATATTTGCCGGCGTATAAGACGACTTTTTACCCCTTAAAAATCTTCTCAAAAGTCGGGGGTCGTCTTATACGCCGGTATAACATGACATGACACTTTTTAGGGGGGCGGCGCGGTGCCGCCGCCGCCCCCCCTTCCCCTAACGGAAGGGACACTAAGTACAGGGGTGGGCAGGGGCTATTTCTTACCTGGTTCCGGTCCCACGACGATCCGGTCCAGGAAGCGCGGCTGCGCCTTCAGTTCGGCCACTGGATGTTCGCGCGGCTGTTCGGCTCCGCCTCCTCACCAGCGATTGGCCGCCAGAACTGTAGCTCAGGAAAGGCACACAGGCGGCCAATCACCGGCGAGAGGGTGGAGCCGAGCGGCCGCGCGAAAATCGAGTGCAGGACCAGCAGGTAAGTGGTCAGTGTAGAGGTGCTGCTGCAACCACATATGCTGGCTGCAGCAGCACCATACGAGAACAGAGTCAGCAAGTGTCAGTGGGAGGAATAGTGCCCCATCATTGGTGTCACTGATACCAATGATGGGGCACTATTCCTCCCACTGATACCAATGATGGGGCACTATTCCTCCCGCTGATACCTATGATGGGGCACTATTCCTCCCACTGACACCAACGATGGGGCACTATTCCTCCCCCCCACTGACACCAACGATGGGGCACTATTCCCCCCCCCACTGACACCAACGATGGGGCACTATTCCACCCCCCACTGACACCAATGATGGGGCACTATTCCACCCCCACTGACACCAATGATGGGGCACTATTCCTCCCCCCCACTGACACCAACGATGGGGCACTATTCCCCCCCCCACTGACACCAACAATGGGGCACTATTCCACCCCCCACTGACACCAACGATGGGGCACTATTCCACCCCCACTGACACCAATGATGGGGCACTATTCCACCCCCCACTGACACCAACGATGGGGCACTATTCCACCCCCCACTGACACCAATGATGGGACACCATTCCTCCCACTGACACCAATGTTGGGACACTATTCCTCCTACTGACACCAATGATGGGGCACCATTCCCCCCACTGATACTAATGATGGGACACTATTCCCCCCACTGATACCAATGATGGGGCACTATTCCCCCCACTGATACCGATGATGGGGCACTATTCCTCCCACTGGTGTGCACTGGAAGAGGGGTAGTCTTATACGGCGAGTATAGCCCAAACACTACATTTTAGCAGGAAAAGTAGGGGGGTCGTCTTATACGCCCAGTCGTCTTATACGCCGGCAAATACGGTAAGTCTAAAATGTTGCTCGCCCAACACGATCCATGTGACTGTGAATTACGGATAAGTCTAAACTACTACTTGCCCAACACGATCCATGTGACTGTGAATTACGGATAAGTCTAAACTACTGCTCGCCCAACACGATCCATGTGACTGTGACTTACAGCTAAGTCTAAAATGCTGCTCGCCCAACACAATCCATGTGACTGTTACTTACAGCTAAGTCTAAACTACTGCTTGCCCAACATGATCCATGTGACTGTGAGTTACATCCCCAGCCAATGCTGCTCCACTGACCATGCCTTCTGATGGGTTTCACCCCACCCATGGGGCTTGGTCACAAGTTTGCTGGGAAAAACACATCAGAGGGAGTTGTCAGTGGAGCAGTGCTGGCTGAGGCTGTTACTCACATGGATCGGGTTGGGCAAGCAGTGTTTTAAACTTTCTATAATGCCACCTCTGGATGTGTGTAGAACTAACGCCGGCATGCCTGTTTTTGAGCAACAGTGGGGAAGCAAACTACACTTGAAGCAGCACTACAAGATTTGACAGGTCATATTGAACAACTTTGATCTGATTGTTTTGCAATGGACATTGGGCTGTTTTTTTTGTTTTTTTGTTATATAAATCATGTATTGAGGGTGATTTGCTCAAACTGGAGGGTGTAAAATCTGGTGCAGCTGTGCATAGAAACCAATCAGCTTCCAGTTTTTTTTTGTCAAAGCTTAAAGTGTTTCTAAAGCCACAACAGTAAAATCAGTCTGTATATGCAGTAAAGCATGCTTGTTATACTCACTGTGAAACCTAAAAGGTTAAACTTCTGCATTCTGTAAAAAGGCTGTTTGATCCTGACTTCTCTGATCCTCCCCTTCTTCCAGTTCCCCTCCTTTTATCTCCTAATAAGACATATCCTGTGGAGTCACTCTGCACATGCCAAGTTTGGTGTGTATTGTTAGGTTTTTTTTTTCTTGGGAGAGTGCATGTGATCAGCACAGCGCCAATCAGCACTGTCCAGACAGAGGGTCAGGGGTCCTGCGTCCTCCTAGAGCAGAATGAAAACTCCTCCTACAAGCTTTAACATGTGCTCGGCTGGACACTGGTCACAAGACTGCTCTAACTACTGATGAGAAAAGATATTTAGCAATTTACATCTACTAAAATAATTGCATTTCCATGTTCGGTGTACTGTGCGAAACCAGATATAGTGAATGCAGGGTCCTGGGTTTAGTAACACTTTCATCGAACAAGCTGAAGTTAGAAGCTGATTTAGTTACCATGAACAGTCGCTCCAGATTTTACTCCATATTTTTCTCCAGTTTTAGCAAATAAACCCCATTGTGTGCTGGACTATTTCAACCTTGGACTGAAATTTTACTTTTTGCTACCGTGTTTCCCCGAAAATAAGACCTACCCCGAAAGTAAGCCCTAGCGGTACTTTTTGACGTACTGCTAATATAAGCCCTCCCGCGAAAATAAGACCTACCTCCTCCAGGGAAGAACTGACCATTCGGGCACTGAAATAAGCAAGCATTGAGGGGACAGACTGTGAGGCAGACACTGCAGACATCTCTCCTCCTCAGAGTTTCAGCAGAGGGGTCATCATCCCTGCCACTATGATGCAGACGGAGTGCTGGAGGGGCGCGCAGAGTATGCAGCAGGTCAGTGTAATCCCCCGACCCTGGTGACAGTACTGCAGCTTCATGTAGGAGGAGAGGGGAGCGAGAAGGGAGAGAGAAGAGAAAGAAGGGAGAGAGAGAGAGAGAGAAGGAGAGAGCAAGAGAGAGAAGGGGGAGAGAGAAGGGAGAGAGAAGAGAAAGAAGGGAGAGAGAGAGATAAAGAGAGAGGAGAGAGCGGGAGAGAGAAGAGGGAGAGAAGGGAGAGAGAGAAGGCAGAGAGAGAGGGCAGAGAGATGGAGAGAGAGAGAAGACAGGGAGAGAGAAGGCAGAGAGAGAAAAGGCAGAGAGAGAGAAGTCAGAGAGAGAGAAGGCAGAGAGAGAGAAGGCAGAGAGAGCGAGAAGGCAGAGAGAAGGTAGGGAGAGAGAGAAGGCAGAGAGAGAGAAGGTAGGGAGAGAGAGAAGGCAGAGAGAGAGAGAGAGAGAGAGAGAAGGCAGAGAGAGAGAAGGTGGAAAGAGAGAAGGTGGGGGGAGAGAGAAGGCGCAGAGAGAGAGAGAGGGCAGATAGAGAAGGCAGATAGAGAAGGCACAGAGAGAGAAGGCAGAGAGAGAGAAGGTGGAAAGAGAGGAAGAGAGAGAGAGAAGGCAGAGAGAGAAGGCAGATAGAGAGAATACAGAGGGAGAGAGAGAGAGAAAGAGAGGGGGCAGAGAGAGAGAGAAGGCAGAGAGAGAGGGGGCAGATAGAGAAGGCAGATAGAGAAGGCACAGAGAGAGAAGGCAGAGAGAGAAGGTGGAAAGAGAGGAAGAGAGAGAGAGAAGGCAGAGAGAGAAGGCAGATAGAGAGAAGACAGGGAGAGAGAGAGAACGAGAGGGGGCAGAGAGAGAGAGAAGGCAGGGAGAGAAAGAAGGCAGGGAGAGAGAGAAGGCAGGGAGAGAGAGAAGGCAGGGGGAGAGAGAAGGCAGGGGGAGAGAGAAGGCAGGGGGAGAGAGAAGGCAGGGAGAGAGAGAAGGCAGAGAGAGAGAGAGAAGGCAGAGAGAGAGAGAAGGCAGAGAGAGAGAGAGAAGGCAGAGAGAGAGAGAAGGCAAAGAGAGAGAGAGAAGGCAGAGAGAGAGAGAGAAGGCAGAGAGAGAAAGGGGGCAGAGAAAGAGAGAAGACAGAGAGAGAGAGAGACAGAAGGCAGAGAGAGAGAGAAGGCAGAGAGAGAGAGAGAGAGAAGGCAGAGAGAGAGAGGCAGAGGGAGGCTTGCTTTAAAACGTACATTTTCGTGGAGCTGGTGGAGAGATCAGTTAGGTTGCAAGCCGGCGATCCCCGCAGGATGGATCAGATCTGTGGATTGGGGAGGATAATGGATCAGACTCCGATTCATTATGCTCAGTCCACAGATCCGATCCATCCTGCGGGGATCGTCGGAGGGGATGTCAATAAAAATAAGAGCTACCCGAAAATAAGCCCTAGTGCATTTTTTTAGCCTAAAATTAATATAAGACAGTGTCTTATTTTCGGGGAAACACAGTATTTCCAAAATAATGCCTCATGCCCTATTTGGTAGGACACATACTTTTATTTATTGGCAAACACAAAGGACTGTTAAACTGAAAACACAAGTTGTATTTTTGAGGATACTATAAATGTCAAATGATTTCATTTTATTATTTAACTTGTTAAAATATAGGCTTGGTTTTAAACAATGATAAATACAATTGTATTTTGTTATACAATAATAACATGCAAACAATACAAGGCAAACAATAAAAAGATAAACAACAGTTTAATACATGCAAAGAATTGGTTTAAAAGAATACTGTGTCTCTAGCATAGAATTCAATGGATTAGATGTAAGATTAGGACAAAAGAAACAAATAATAAAACATCTAGGGGAAGAAAAACCAACAGAAATACATGTAATACATTTGCAGCTGCTGCCTGATTGCCATTGGGAATGTGAATAAGCAAGCCAAGGCCCAAGTATACTTTCACCTTTATTGGCTTTTCAGTGGTAAGCTGATTTGTTTTAGTCCATGTACCTGAAAACAAGAACTGTGTTGTTTTTTGTTGAACAGCAGTTGTTTGGGTGCCAGTAGATATATTAGCTCAAGGCTTAAAAAAAAGAATTGATATTGTTCTGTAAACAACTCAAGAATACAGAACAGTCCATTTTACTGTTATGTACAACACTATGAAACATACACTGAAGGTTATCTGAAATCACAATGGAAATGACCAAAAATTTAAAGGTACTACTCTTAAAGGATTTCTTCTGAATTTCCAGTTATTTTAGTGGGCTAAATGGAGGCCATCTACTGTATAATTGATTTAATTTAAAGTGTTATATTAAAAAAAACATAAAGACTACATTTCTGCAATACCTACACATTTCCTCATGTTTTAACCCATTAAAAATGATGCAAGTGCAAAACTTTTTTTTTGCAGAAATCCAACATGTTCCCTATGTACTATTTGGGCTGGCAACCCAGTGCTTTTGCTGTAGTGCAGGGGTGTCCAAACTTTTTTCAAAGAGGGCCAGATTGGATGAAGTGACCATGGTGGAGGGCCGAACATTTTTCCGAACATTCTTTGAACCATTACAATTAAATGCAAATAAATTATTTTATGCCAAGTTAATTGCAAACGACATACTTTTTATTTCATAACATTAAGATCAACTGACAGCTGAGTTTTCACAATGTATTGAAAATAAATTTTAAAAAAACTTACCTGCACTAATGTGAAGGGTGAAAAAGGTAGCTGGAGCTGAAGTCTCTGCTTGGCAGCCGGGGGGGAAGAGAAACACACTTCACGCTGGAAGCCCGGCCCTGACGTCACCGCCTTCTGTCGCTCCCAGCGCGGCGCAGTCATGCATGCGCACTGCTCTCAAGCAGAAGACTGTCAGCCACAGAAGGGAGGGCCGTGCGACAGCCGCATTTACACAGACCAGAGAGAACGCGCCGCAGTCAGGCATGCGCACTGCCCTCTGCTCTCAAGCAGAAGACTGTCTGCCATAGAAGGGAGGGCCGTGGGAGGGCCACATTACACAGAGCAGGGAGGGCTGTTGGAGGGCCGTATTAAACCGACCCCCGGGCCGTAAATGGCCCGCGGGCCGGACTTTGGACATGCCTGTTGTAGTGTAACCTCAGTGAGCATTGTCAGCCCTGCCTGCTGTACTACAAAACTCTACCTGTCTCCCACCGCCTTTGTCCTGCTCCACACAGGGGGTGGTTTATTTCCCATCAAATTAATGCTGCTCCCTTGACTTTCAAGAGGTTGGACAGACAGAGTATAGGGAAAGAGCTTTTGGGAGAAGTAGTTCTGGAAACATCTTGAACTCCTGAGGAAGTCACGTGACGTAACGTGTAGGGTGGGCAGATGATGTCAAGCTGCTAAACCGGAAGTTTACAAACCGCCATCTTGGAAATTTCTGAACACATTGGAATAGATTGTAACAAGGTTTTTTTTACTGTGGTGTCCCAGCAGGACACTTTTGAATGTGAGTGCACTTAGTTTTTTTAATAAATCACACTATATTTAAGTACTACACTATGGCAAGCATTTATGTTTACATATACGGAGGATATGTGGGATAAAGAGGAGACAAGACCGTTTGCAGCAGAGTGAGGAGGAAAGTGGAGCCATCCACACAAGTGGATGGATGTATGGGTTACAAAAAGGGAAAGGGGGTATTTGACCTATGCAATTTGGGTCATATAAGGAGGTGATCAGTGTAGCCCCATCAGTGCCACCTGTCAGTGCTCATCAATGCCAGCTGTCTGTGCTCATCAATGCCACCTGCCAGTGCCCATCAGTGCCACATCAGTGCCACATAGTGCTTACCAGTGCACATCAATGCCACATATCAGTGCCCATCTGAGCTGCCTTTCAGTGTCACCTATCAGTGCTGCCAATCAGTGCCAGTCAGAGCCGCCTATCATTGCCAGTCAGTGCAGCCTATCAGTGCGCATCAGTGCCGCCTATCAGTGCCGCCTAGCAGTGCCAGTGTTGCCTATCAGTGCCAGTCAGTGCCTCCTATCAGTGCCAGTCAGTGCCTCCTATCAGTGCCACCTATCAGTGCCGCATATCAGTGCTATATATGAGTTCTGCCTTTCAGTGCCCATCAGTGATGCCTGTCAATGCCCATCAGTGCCACCTACTAGTGCCTCCTCATCAGTGCCACCTATCAGTGCCCATCACTGCAGCCTCATTAGCGCACATCAGTGAAGGAGAAAAACACTTATTTACAAAATTTAAAAAAAAACAAAGAAAAAACTTTTTTTTCAAAAGGTTCAGTAGTTTTTGGTTTGTTTAGCAAAAAATAAAAAACCCAGAGGTGATTAAATACGACCAAAAGAAAGCTCTATCTGTCTCAAAGCTCTATCTGTCTCAAAAAAATGATAAAAATGTCATAAGGGTACAGTGTTGCATGACCGCACAATTGTCATTCAAAGTGCGACAGCGCTGAAAGCTGAAAACTGGCCTGGGCAGGAAGGGGGTATAAGTGCCCAGTAGGCAAGTGGTTAAGGATACATGTGGATATAAGTAATAAGGAGCACCTGTTTGGGAATTAATCATACAGATATAATCACACATCAAGGACTTTTAAGTTGGAATCATTGTATTCACATATGTTTAATAATCACATGGTTTGGATGTTTTGATGTATATAAGGATATATAAGCGGCACTAATATGTGATATAGTTCTGGGAGTGTGCCTACATCAATAAAAACCCAGCATCCTGCAGCCCCCCAATGCAACAAAATTTCAGGTCAGATGATGTTGTCACAAGGAGTGATTCTCAGTACGGGGACAGAAATAAAAAAATAATGCTGGTACACAGTGGTGGGAACAGGTCCTCTGGCACCAAATGCAAGGATGCCAAAGTCCCCCCTTCATCTGCAACCACCACTCAGAACTGAAATGAATGAAACTTGCACAATCACATATACAATGACTATACAGATGAGGATACTGGAATAACAGCTTCTGTCCACCAGTTCCAGAGTTCCTGATAAACCATCTGAAATTCAAGCTCTTGGTGGCCTTATCAGCATCCTTCCACTCAAAATTCTTTGATCTGCAAACAGATGGAGCTGGGTGTAAAATTGTCAGCCAAACATCAGCTGTATCAGAAGAAACACTGCTCAGATATTCTGACAGAAGCCAGTGCCAGCAGAAGAGATTCGTTCATCTACGTTGTTTAGTATGGATGGGGAATCAAGTGATTTCCCTAGTTTAGCTAAGAACACACAATACACCGATCAATGATTGACTCCAGCCATTCATCAAGAAAACATCCAGCATATCATATGATTGATTTGTGTCAAGCAGAGACTCACACACATTGATCGAAGTTTGGCCAGTCCCTGCTGAAGCTTATGGCTATCTTAAAGTGTTTGTAAAGATAATAAAAACAAAAAAAAAAAACATTTCACACTTACCTGCTCTGTGCAATGTTATTGCACAGAGCAGCCACAAAACCTCTTTTATTGGAGTCCCCCACTGGCGCTGTTGCCTCCTTTCCCCTTCTCAGTGTTTCCATAGAGATGCTATGGGGGCACTTGTGTGGCTTTGATCCTGAGCTGGGCTCTGTGTGCCCATTGACATACATAGTGTGGCACTGCCCTGACCCTCACTCTCTCCACAGGCTGTGATTGACAGCAGCAGGAACCAATGGCTCCCGCTGCCGCCTTCATATCCAGTGAGAGAGAGAGGAGAGAGCCACTGCTCTCAGATTGGGCTCAGAGAAGTATAATGGGGGGGCTGGAGGGATCTTGCAGCAAAGAACTTTTTAACCTTAATGCAGAGAATGCATTGAGGTTAAAAAAAGTCTGCCTTTAGAACCACTATAAGGTTTACTTTAACCTCTTCTGAGATTAAAGGATAAGTTCACCGTTGGGAACATGTTACATGTTCCCCACGTTTTTAGGGTGAAACATGTAGTATGTTCCCTTAGCCGCAGCCACCCTCCCTCTGACAGATAGTACAAGGGGACTATCTGTCAAATTTGAAAACAGCTCGCCCACTCAGCCGCATCATTCATTCATGGACTTCCATGAATGAATAAACTGCAGGTCCTGGCAGGCGTAGCGGCTGTGGGCTTGTAGTTTTCAGTGAACTACCATGGCTCTGTGCAGCTCCATGGTAGTTCATTGAAGCTTCCTGTCAGAATATCTGCTTGACCATACATCCCGTACAGCAAGCAGATATTCTGTCAGGTCTGCAGGAGACCTGCATGGCATCAATGATCTACTGATTGCTGGTGCAGTGCTTTCCAGACTCCTGTAGACAAAAATAATCAATGCACATTTTTTACCTGCAAAAAAATTAGCATCTATTATTTTTGTCAAAAAGGTGAACTTATCCTTTAAACAGAAATAACTTCCCTTCTGAACCGGTCCCTCTGCTCTGTATGCAGCACCTCCACCACTATTTGAGTCTCTTGACCAATTAAGTTGGTTCACCTGCTACTTTCCCTTCTTCTGCAGGAGTGAGATAGAAGCAGTTGTCTTGTCTTCAGAGGAAGAAGTCTGACAAGCCACAGGACACATTTCTGTGGGGGTTTGTGTTATCAACTCATGAGCAAAATAGTTTCTTGCAGTATGCCTGGGTTTTATATGGATAGGTTAATGCTAATAGCTGTATTTTACTTCTTTATGGACTGTCTGCAAATATACCAATGGAAGGCATCTCAGTATTGATGGCTGGGTAATGTCTGAACATACCCTTTAGTAGGGGCGGACTGACCATTTGGAAACTCGGGCACTGCCCGAGGGCCCGGGGTCAGTAGGGGGCCCCATGAGATGCCCCTGGTACCTTTTTCATAGGCTTTTTTGAGTTAGGGCAAGGACACAGGGGCCCCATGATCCCCTATTGCCCGGGGGCCCCATGAGTTGTCAGTCCGCCCCTGCCCTTTAGGCCTCCTTTCAGCTACAAATTGAGGAGCATTGAGCACCGAGGGCTGAAATGTAAGTCATCCTACACGCACCCGATCTCGGAGGCTAGGCAAGGAGGAGCCTGCACAATGGTGCAAGACAGAAAAAGAAGGTCAGATTTAAATTGGGTTCAGATGAATACCCACACATTTGAAATACATTTTATAAATATTCTTCCCAAATATATTGACATATATTTGAAATGCTACAATTTTGGCCATATTCAATATATTTCAAAATATAATTATATATATATACATACATACTGTATGTTGAAATGCATTTTTATAACAAAATATATGAAAAATATTTTTAAAAATACATTTTAAAATATGCTGTATATCTTTAAAAATGAATTTAATCTACATTTTTGGAATGCATTTACAAATATATGTAAACATATATGTTAAAATGACTTTTTTATATGGTAGAAAAAATCTGAAGAATATATGTAAAAAAATATATTTAAAAAATATTTTTCATATATTTTGTAATATATAAAAAATGCATTTCAACATGCAGTATATATATATATATATATATATATATATATATAGAATACGGCCACAATTGTAGTGTTTCAAATATATGTAAATATATTTGGGAAGAATATTTTTAAAATATATTTAAAATATATTGTTCTTCCATGTGGGGATACGCACTAGACATTTTGCTAACTCTCCTAGAAGCCTTTCCTCCTGGCAGCAACATTTTGGCAGACAAAATGCCTGCGTGTGTAACGCATTTAGGATTGTCAGGTGCTTGGGTGTTAATTCATTTTATTGGGTAGAATGATAATTTATACTGGCCAATTAAATTAATTAATGCTCAATTGCTACATTTGCCTAGGCATGTTTGGACATATTTACTTGTATTTAGGCACATTTACAGGTGTAAAGCGGTTTTTCTGCCAAAAAAGCTGCTTCTCCTGGACGCACTGGCATTGTTTTTTTTTTACTGCCTCTAAACTCCTCTAAAAGCCTATGTGTGTGGACAAATAGACTAACATGCAGGGTTGTTTAGAGGCAGGAAGAAAAATGTCAGACGCTCCTAGGAACAGCAAAAAAAAAAACATCCAGTGTTCATGAGACCTTAAGCAGATATCAGACAGTAATACAGATCTGAATACCCTATCAATCAGTTTAAAGGAAATAGAACAGGCTTTCTGAAGTATGTGATCAAATATTTTACAGGAATAACACCAGTCTCTTCTAAGTCTTAGCATGCATTATGCCTAGTACACACGGTCATAAAATCATATGAAAAATACCACTTTCAAATCGATCGTGCGATAATCTGATCACTAGTACACAGCTTTCGTTTGACATTATTAGAAGGGACAAGCAAGAAAATCATACGATTTTCATTTAATTAGTACAGTTTTCGTCCGAAAATACAATACAGTACAATACATTACATCACTTTCAAATTTTTATTCTGTTGTACAAGAATTTTTGTAGCTTTAGTAACCTCTTCACTTTTGATATCAGACTAGCATGCAAAAAAAAACAAAAACGGGCGATCATTCATCCGATATTCTCACCATGTGTACAGGGCTTTAGATAAAAAAAAAGATTTTCTTTATTTCACATAGCATAATCATGCATAAATCAAATGTATGCCTATGGATGATTGGATGATAGAGTCTGAACAGCAGCCAGACACCTTCAGTATTAGCATAATCCTGGCGAAACAATGGTATTACAGTAAGCTGAAATAATAAAAAAAAAACTTGGGAAAAGAGCTCTTCTAAACCTATGCTGTGAGATAATTAGTTTTCTGCTTCAAAAGATGAAAACCGCTTACCTGGGCCTGTGGCTGGGCTGCACTCATATGAATACCACAGCAAAAAGCTCATATGTAAATGCCTCTTGCCACTGTAGGCTGTACACTTTTTCCCAAAGAAGTTTAAACCACCTTGAAACCAACTAGAGTTCCACCATGTGAATACTAAATGTTACAGTATATTCAAAGAAACTCCAGAGCCATGGCATGGTTTTTTCTGGCAGAAGCTAATGACAGTGACATTATTTGAATTTGGGTATTCTTTCTACCATTTGGAGTGCAATGATACAATCCAGACAGGGCACATTCTTATTTAGTATTTACCCAGTACGTGAATTGTGCTGAATGCTAGAAGAAGCTAACTGTTGGAGACAGTTCCATGCAAGCTTTAATGCTGTGGTATACACATAGGCATTGCTGGATACCAGCACCCTGTGACACATTGCCTATGTCCTTGGCTTAGTGCAACATATAGAAGTAGCCCAGCCACAGGTCTGAGTGAGCGGTCTCCATCTTTTGATGCAGGAAACTGCTTTCCCCACACTGTACCATTAGGAATGTCATCTTATGATTTTGTTAATTTCAAGATGTGTGAATTTGTAGATTTGTAATGCCTTTGGGTTAGACCAATATTTGCTCCCTGATTTCTGTAAGGTTTTATGTTCTTCTTTCTAACTGAAAATATCTAGATTGGCTAACAGGACAGCTATTACCCTAAGATGGGATAGCAAGATACATTGCTGTGAAGTTCCCAGATGTTAGAATAATCAACCATTATGGCTAAACTCTGCTAAAAGGGAGGTAATCATTTTATGGCTATGCACTCCTTAAGATAAATTACTTCTGTATTAAATTGGATTCAGTATAATGTCAAGTGGTTTTTTAAATTGTGACCACTTTGTTTATCTTCAAATTTCTCAAAAATGTTGGGCATTGCCAAGACATACCAATGTATTCCATATGCCAGAATTAACTAAGCTTTCATTTAAAACAAATATGAATAGAATGTCAGAAGCTGTGCGTTAAAGCTAAAATCTAGTGAATTTAAAAAAAAAGTAGCACCAGGGATAGTTCTTACCATGAATGAAGAGAGCCATATGTGCTGGTGGTTGCTATGTTACAGTAGGCTGAAATGTGAAGTCCTTTGCCATCATATTACCCTGCAGCTTTGACAGACACTTGTCAAGTGCCAACTATGCCCACCATTTCCTCTCCTGTGCTCCATTCATAGAAGTGGTACTATAAGTTCCCAGAGTGAAAAGGACTAAATGGAAAATGGAAGGATGAATGAAAGGTCTGTCTCCTCCATTCATAGAGCGCTTTTCATTGTGGGAAACTGATAGCACAGCTTCAATGAATGAAGAATGCAGAAAGGGCATAGTACGCATTTGAAAAGTGCATTTTACAGCTGCAGCCACTTATATTAACTCCTGCAACACCAGAAGATCACAGCTGAGGGGGTATCTGGGTCATAGGACTTCAGATTTCAATCTGACACAACAGCCACCGTCACATGCGAAAAGCATGCAGATACTGATCAACTTTAGAGAATCCCTTTAGAGTATAGTGAGACATCACTACATTTTTCTCTGCCATGGTCCGAATGTTCCAGCATGATTAATGATCCAATGAGCTTAATATATATATTGGGGTAACTATCCCAAACACTTTTCTTGTGTTTTGCCTGCATGGAAAATAAATAATCACTTGTTGTCCATCTTGTTCAAATTTTTATTGAATTTTTTAAGTATATTCAGTACATGGGTACTTGCAATATATAAAAAAGAAGGAGGCAATACAGGGGGTAAGGGTAAGGGGGGGGGGGGGTTGATGATAGATCTGTAAGATTGTTAAAGTGGAACTTCCCTCTCTCAATCAACATGGACTATTTTGAATCCTTATGCTGCTAGAATTAGTATATAGTTAGGAAAGTATATCAAATTTACTTGTTTTTAATTTTCTTCAGTTACTCCCTAGTTTCTATGCCTAGGCGAATGATCTCATATATCCCAGGAGTCTTCAGGAGGGGAGAAGGGGTTTTTCTCAGCTAAACACACCCTCCTGCCTGCAGACCTGAGCTAAAGGCAGGTGGATTCCAGGAAGTAAATGATATGTGAATATTCTGTTCTTTCTTAAGATAGCCATGGCCAGAAATGTTAGGTGATGTTTTTCTAAGTGATTTATCAGTAAAATAAAGAATGGAGACATGAATGGATGGAAGAGTTTGTTTTGAATATAAAAATGCATATTAAATTGCACTTTTGATTTGTGATGCTCAGATACAATGTCAGCAGGAGATCCAGGTCAAATCCTGAGAAGAGATGGGGGGAGATCCATAGCCTCCAAATGGTCCAAAATCACTCGACCTTGTCCAGGAGTATAGCTTGGGAGACTGCCATGCTTGCAAGATTTGCTAAGAGCGCTCTGATCTTCCATGCTTGCACAATTGTCTGGTTTGTTATTGTGAAGACACAGAGCAACAATCTGAATGTGTTTTTGTTTATACCTGGGGGTTTAAGATTTAAAAAGGCATACTGAGCCCCAAAGGAAACAGGAGTGTCAAAAAGATCCGAAATCAGTTAGTAGATAGATGTCCAAAAAGTGGTTTGCCACAAGACACGTCCACCAGACACGCAGGAATGTGCCGACCTATCCACAGTTACAGAAGCATAATGACAAATACCTAGAGTTGCATCAGGCCACTCTAAGAAGAACGAGATACCATCTGGTTAAAATGTTGTAGTCCATCATTTTTGAAGGTAGGATTATCAGCATTTCAGTAAGGTTATTTATTTTATTATTTATTACAAGTACTTATATCATGTCATCAATTTATGCAGCGCTTTACACATACACTATAATGCCAAAAGTATTAGGATACCCCTCCAAATCATTGGATTCAGGTGTTCCAATCACCTCCATGGCCACAGGTGTATAAAATCAAGCACCTAGGCATGCAGACTGCTTCTACAAACATTTGTGAAAGAATGGGTCACTCTCAGGAATTAATTGACTTCAAGCGTGGTACCGTGATAAGTTGCCACCTGTGCAATAAGTTTATCCATGAAATTTCCTCGCTACTAAATATTCCACAGTCAACTGTTAGTGGTATTATAACAAAGTAGAAGCAACTGAGAACAGCAGCAACTCAGCCATGAAGTGGTAGGCCACATAAAATGACAGAGGTCAGCGCATGCTGAAACGCACAGTAAGCAGAAGTCGCCAACTGTCTGCAGAGTCAATAGCTAAAGAACTCCAAACTTTGTGTGGTCTTCATATTAGCACAACTACAGTGCTTAGAGAGCTTCATGGAATGGATTTCCAAGGCCGAGCAGCTGCATCCAAGCCTTACATCACCAAGTGCAATGCAAAGTGTCAGATGCAGTGGTGTAAAGCACGCCGCCACTGGACTCTAGAGCAGTGGAGATGTGTTTTCTGGAGTGATGAATCACACTTCTCTGTCTGGCAATCTGATGGACGTGTCTGAGCTTGGCAGTTGCCTGGAGAAAGGTCTTTGCCTTACTGCATTGTGCCAAGTGTAAAGTTTGGTGGTGTGGGGATTATGGTGTGGGGATCTTTTTCAGGGGTTGGGCTTGGCCCCTTATTTCCGTGAAGGGAACTCTTAAGGCATCAGCATACCAAGACATTTTGGACAATTTCATGCTCCTGACTTTGTGGGAACAGTTTGGGGATGGCCCCTTCCTGTTCCAACAAGATTGTGCACCAGTGCACAAAGCAAGGTCCATAGAGATATGGATGAGTGAGTTTGGGGTAGACTTGACTGCACAGAGTCCTGACCTCAACCAGATAGAACACCTTTGGGATGAATTAGAGCGTAGACTGCAAGCCAGGCCTTCTTGTCCGACATCAATGCCTGATTTCACATATGCGCTTCTGGCAGAATGATCAAACATTCCCATAGACACACTCCTAAA
This sequence comes from Staurois parvus, assembly GCF_062004578.1. Classification (NCBI taxonomy): domain Eukaryota; kingdom Metazoa; phylum Chordata; class Amphibia; order Anura; family Ranidae; genus Staurois; species Staurois parvus. The sequence goes on from NW_028317943.1 coordinate 3,843,645, forward strand.
CCTTGTGGACAGCCTTCCAAGAAGAGTTGAAGCTGTTATACCTACAAAGGGTGGGCCAACTCAATATTGAACCCTACAGACTAAGACTGGGATTCCATTAAAGTTCACGTGCATGTAAAGGCAGACGTGCCAATACTTTTGGCAATATGGTGTATATTGTTCATGAACATCAGTCCCTAACCCTCAAGGGGCATACAATCTAAAGTCTCTAACTGACATTCATACACATGCTAGGGCCAATTTAGAAAGAATCCAATTAACCTACCAGCATGCCTTTGGAGTGTGGAAGGAAACCCACGCAGGCACAGAGAGAACATGCAAACTCCAGGCAGGTGGTGTTGTGGTTGGGATTCAAACCAACGACCCTAGTACTGCCAGGCAGAAGTGATAACCATTTAGCCACTGTGCTGCCCCAAATATACATATTATCAGATCTACTCAGAATTAAAGGATAACTGCACTTTCATGGAAAAAAATTAGTAAGGAACACAACAGCTACCAGCACACAGGATACTCTTCATCCATGGTAAGCACTGTCCATGGTGCTGTTTTAAAAAGAAAATCACTATATTTCAGCTTTTAGGTATATCTATAGTCAACATTTAAAGTAATATATGCATTTCCACATTTTATTCCAAATATTTCTAGCCTACTCTTATTAAGCTGACAAATCATGAGGTTTGAAAACTTGAGGAAGCACATACATTTACTTCCTTGAATTCTGTGACACCTATTCACTATTCCCTGCGAGTAGGCACTAATGTGTCACAAACTTTACAAAGCCTGCCTTCTGAACTACAGGGTGTCCCTAAAGTCTGGACTCATGGGCAAAATGCATATTTTCAATACATTTTATTTCATTGCAATATTATTTGGTAACATCTTCAATGTGATTTCCACCATTTGTGATGCAAAGGTCTATGCACTTTGCAAGATTCACATGAACCCAATGCAGTACCTGGTGATGGAGGCCAATGGAGAGAGGGCTTCCCTTGAGGCTAAGTTCCAAACTCCCCTGGATATGGGACAGCAGGAGTCGGGCCCAAAGTAGCACAGGTCGCCACCATGCTTCACTGTGGGTATGGTGTTCTTTTGGTGATGTGCAGTGTTGTTTTTGCGCCAAACATATCTCTTGGAATTATGGCCATAAAGTTCAACCTTGGTTTCATCAGACCATAACACATTTTCCCATATGCTTTTGAGAGACTTCAGATGTGTTTTTCCAAAATTTAGCTGGGCTTGGATGTTTTTCTTTGTAAGAAAAGGCTTCCGTCTTGCCACTCTACCCCATAGCCCAAACTTATGAAGAATACGGGAGATTGTTGTCACATGTACCACACAACCAGTACTTGCCAGATATTCCTGCAGCTCCTTTTATTGTTGCTGTAGGCAGCCTCCCAGACCAGTTTTCTTCTCATCTTTTCATCAATTTTGGAGGGTCGTCCAGTTCTTGGCAATGTCACTGTTGAGCCATATTTTCTCCACTTGATGACTGTCTTCACTGTGTTCCATGGTATATCTAATGCTTTCTTTTGTACCCTTCTCCTGACTGATACCTTGGGAGATCCCCCTGATGCTTTGGGAGCGCTCTGCAGACCATGGCTTTTGCTGTAGGATGTGACTAAGAAAATGTCAGGAAAGACCTACTAGAACAGCTGAACTTTAGTTGAGGTTAATCAGAGGCACTTTAAAAGGATGGAAGGTGTGTACTGACTCCTATTTAACATGATTTGGAATGTGACTGCTTCATTGTGAACACAGTTACATCCCCAGTTATAAGAGGGTGTGCACACTTATGCAACCGCATTATTTTAGTTTTTTATGTTTACTCTCCCAACCTTAAAGGATTTCAGTTTGTTTTTCAACTGAGTTGTACAGTTTATAGGTCACATTAAAGGTGGAAAGAGTTCTGAAATGATTTATCTTTGTCTCGTTGTTTTACATCACAGAAACCTGACATTTTAACAGGGGTGTGTAGACTTTTTATATCCGCTGTAGGTCCTCTGAACTGATTATAGTCAGGGGATGTGCAGTAAGTGTCAGTATAATTCTCTTAGTGCCCACGTTGTGATTATTCTGTGTTCTAAATCCTGTGCAGTCTGCTCTATTCATTACAGCTATTTCTGCCAAAAAAAAAGGTGCCATAGGAAACCTCTGACAACCGAGCAAACGAAGATAGAGGACAAAGGGGACCCACACTGATTGTGTTTCAATAGCATACCTTGATCTCAACAACAGTTTTGTGGACAGAGGATATCTGTTATACCATACATTCAGATATTGAGCAATTAGAAAAAAAAATCCCTAAAAGCTTTAATACACAGTTGGATAGTAAGACTTTGCTACACTTTTCTCCATCTTGCTCTGGATGTTCCAGTATAATTAGGGATCTAATAGGCTTGATATACATTTACCTAAATTGAAGGACCAAATCACTTTTTTGTATGTTTTGTCTGCATGCAAAATAATGACTTGTGATCCAACATTTGTGAAAGATGGCACATAGATCAGTATCTCAGTTTAAAGTTCATATACTCAACATTAAAAGGAGAGGAGACTATGTTATATACAGTTAAAATTAAGTGTTTGTATTTATCCACAAATTGGAAAATTGAATTCCAAAAATGTTAACTAATTTTGCCAATGTTTTTTTTTTTTTTAATTTGCTTATACCAGTATTTTTACTAGTATACTATGACTAGCATTTTGTAAATCTAAAAGTCAAATTTTTTTTTCTAGTTTTGGATAGCGTGGAGAGGGATTTGATACCCCTTTCAGTTTTTCTTTATTGATTGCTGTGTCCTGCTAAAGAGATTCACCCTCACTGTCTATACTGTTTATCGTTATCATAAAAGTGAAAAAAAAAAAATCAGAAATTTTGGGTTGTCCTCAGAAGTGCAATATAGGATGAATTTTTCAATGGAGACACTAATTCTGGTGACAATCAGGGACTCACTTGGGAGGAATTTTCTCTCACTTCCTGTTTTAGTTTGGGGACAGGAAGAGAAGGGAAATCTCCCAAACGGGACCCAAGCAAAAAGAAAAGATATAAGGAAAAAAAGTTTTGCTTTTAGTTCTACTTTAACTGCTTCCCCGCCGCCCTATAGTAGAAATACTGCTACAGGGCTGCGCAAAATCAAGTATATACACACATGATTTGCATTTCTGGGTAGGGGGCGTGCACTGCCCTACCCTCACCGCATTGGTGGCTACAGATGTCGACCACTGGGTCCTGGCCGGAGATTCCCTGCCGGCACCCTGCGATCGCCGAGAAACAGTGACAGGAGAGAGACCTGTGTTACGTGCACAGCAGAAAAATACACAGCAGCATGTTTCCCTAATAAAACACACACAGAACACACAGTAAAACACAGAACAGCACAGAATTAACCCTTTGATCGCCCTAGATGTTAACCCCTTCCTGCCCAGTGCTTTTTATTAGCACTGATCACTGTATTAGTGTCATTGGGATGTCAGTGGCAGTTAGTTCCCACCCAGCGTCAGAATGTCCAATGCAGCCCCAGACCATGACACTCCCACCACCATGCTTGACTGTAGGAAAGACACACTTGTCTTGGTATTCCTCACCTGGTTGCCGCCACACACGCTTGACACCATCTGAACCAAATCAGTTAATCTTGGTCTCATCGGACCAGAGCACATGGTTCCAGTAATCTATGTACTTAGTCTGCTTGTCTTCAGCAAACTGTTTGTGGGCTTTCTTGTGCATCATCTTTAGAAGAAGCTTCCTTCTGGAACGACAGCCATGCAGACCAATTTGATGCAGTGTGCGGCTGTCAGGGATCCCGGCGCCTCGGCGGTGCGCGCATGCGCAGAGCGCCGACTTGTCCGATCCAGCGAGCACTGAATCCTAGGCGATCGTGGCGGCGGCCGCGCATGCGCACTAGCGATCGCGGCCACACCAATGAGAGCACAGGGCGGCCTATTTAAACCTGCCCTGTGCATCTCCAAATCGCCTTCTGGTCTTGTCCTGTTCCTGTGTTCCTGATTAATCCTGTGTTCCTGATACCTTGTTGCCGACCCAAGCCTGTCCTGATACTGCTGCCTTCTCCTGCTCTGACCCCTGGCTACGTCCTGACTATTCTCTACCTGTTCCTGATTGCCTGATCTCCCGTTACTGAACCCGGCTTGTGACCTGTTATTCTTCTGCCTGCCGCTCTGCACTGTCTGCTCTGCTGTTACTGACCCGGCCCGTCTGACCACGCATACCTCTTCACGTCTGGCTCTCACCTGCTCTACGCCATTGGCTTCCGCCTCTACCACAGCTGGTGTTCCTCGGGGGTCGCGACCTGGTCTCAGGCTGCTTCAAGTCCATCCCCACCATCAGGGGCTCTGGTGAACCAGCAGACTGAGGCTTAGACTCCGCGCCCTGGGGGATTCCGGTCAGTGGGCTGCTAGAGGCTACCGCCAGTCGGTCGCTGACAGCGGCGTATGGTCTGAGCACTGACAGGCTGACCCCCCACCCCTTCAACCTCTGCAGCAATGCTGGCAGCACCCATACATCTATTTCCCAAAGACAACCTCTGGATATGATGCTGAGCACGTGCACTGAACTTCTTTTGTCGACCATGGTGAGGCCTGTTCTGAGAGGAACCTGTCCTGTTAAACCGCTGTATGGTCTTGGCCACCATGCTGCAGCTCAGTTTCAGGGTCTTGGCAATCTTCTTATAGCCTAGGACATCTTTATGTAGAGCAACAATTCTTTTTTTCAGATCCTCAGATAGTTCTCTGCCATGAGCTGTCATGTTGAACTTCCAGTGACCAGTATGAGTAAGTGAGCGATAGCACCAAATTTAACACACCTGCTCCCCATTCACACCTGAGACCTTGTAGCACTAACCAGTCACATGACACCGGGGAGGGAAAATGTCTAATTGGGCCCAATTTGGACATTTTCACTTAGGGGTGCACTAACTTTTGTTGCCAGCAGTTTAGACATTAATGTCTGTGTGTTGAGTTATTTTGAGGGGACAGCAAATTTACACTGTTATACAAGCTGTACATTCACTACTTTACATTGTAGCAAAGTTTCATTTCTTCAGTGTTGTCACATGAAAATATATAATAAAATATTTACAAAATTGGAGTGGACACACTTCTGTGAGATACTGTACATTTCATTTGGGTGCAGCATTGCATAACTGCACAATTGTCAATTAAAGTAACTCAGTGCCATTTCACAAAAAATTCCCTGGTCAGAAAGGGGGGTATATCCTCTGGAGGGCAAGTGGTTAAACATTACAGAGAATAATCCAGTGTAATACAGATTTTGTAAATTTGATGCTGCGTTAAAAATCTGTGTGTCACGTCTTCGTTCTAAGATTGTTTCCTTTATTATTCTGCTGTTGTTGTTTTACAGCAAACTATATATATGATTTCATGAATCTTTGGGTACTTTGTTACTACGGCAATCTGTTAGACATCATTCCTGTGTCAGTTTTCGAAAAACTACATGGCATCATGTCCTGATATTTTTGGCTTGATAAAAAGCAGGGATTCCAGAATTGTCATATGATGTAATTCATCCTTTGAGCAATAAAGAAAGCTTGTCATGTGCTGGAGCCTGTAAATGCCCTATAGGCTTGGAATGAAGTCTTCCATGTAGCTGTGTACTCCCCACCTTCGTAGAGTGTCAGTGATTTGTAGATGCAGTATAAACAAGGCCTGGGCACTGCCTGTTGCATGGTTACTGATTTAGCAGCCAGTTTCTTTTCTTAGGTACTGAGTACAATGCTCTGAATGCACTTTAACTGCAGGCTCCCAATCTCTAAGTGAATTCTTTTGATTTTTCCATTGTGAGCGCCAACAAATAAACATAGTTTTAGAATAGGTTCAGAGTAAATTGTACCTTGCAATATCAGTCACATTATGCTGCACTTTTCACACCCGCATGTCGTTAATATATTAGATGCAATGTTCAAATACATTTAAAATCTTTTTTTTAGGACAATTTAATCTGATTATTGCAAATTCTTCAATTACAGTGCCTCGTCATGTATAACTCCAGTCTGTTTCGAAATCCGTCAGACTTGCTTTCGTTTATTCTTTGGCAACAACCTGACAGAAGCCCTAGCCGTTCTTTATTTCACTGAAAAAAAAACGTTTCTTTAGATCTAAGTCCATAATGGAGGGCTTTTCCATCACGTCGGAAAATAAGTTGAAATATCCCCAGTAGGGATACAGATCGCATTAAAATAGTAATTCTATCCCCTCCCTACTCTGTCCAAAACAACAAAAATGTTTTAATTATGATTTTTTTTAAATTTTACTACATACTGCCATACGGTCAGTGTCCCTGATCACTGCCACACTAGTTATATAATAACGCTGTACTGGAATGGTGACAATATGTAAAAAAAAAAAGTTTTAACTAGAACTAAGATTAGGTTTTAATAGAAACAGATGGGACAGTGCTGTAACCTCTGCTCCAATCTTGAAAAGGCTCTGAAAACCCAGTGCTCTGGCTGAAAGGTCTCTGAAAACCTTACATCATGCATAATCCTCAGAGAGGAGCCAGCATAATGATAAGTATCAGCAAAACGGTTATCCTTTATTGGGCATAGTGAAGAGCCATAAGGGATTCCAACAAGTTTCAGACATTCAGGCCTTGCAGTGTCAATATGTCAATATATAATTATCATGGCTATGGGACTGTAGGCAGTATTCTTTATTCTATAACAATAAAAGACCACAACTCTTATTGTTTGGTGCTAACATGGCCGCGACCATTTTATTATTGGTGTAAATATCATTCTTTATAATAACTCTTTATTTTTACATATTAGCTTACTAATAATTGTAAAACATTTTTACTTAAATTAATATTACTCAAAACCCCAGCTTAGTCACTACAACTCAAGCTGTACTTAGTAACACAACACTTATCAATCATACGTATTAACCATACAGCTTTTTGCAATTAACACACTTATGTAATCTACCATCATTTAATATGATACTTACCAATAATACTTGGCCCACTTCTCTGTCTGGCAATCCGATGGATGTGTCTGGGATTGGTGGTTGTCAGGAGAACAGTACTTGCCTGACTGTATTGTGCCAAGTGTAAAGTTTGATGGAGGGGGAATTATGGTGTGGGGTTGTTTTTCAGGGGTTGGGCTTGGCCCCTTACTTCCAGTAAAGGGAACTCTTAAGGCATCAGCATACCAAGACATTTTGGACAATTTCATGCTCCAAACTTTGTAGGAACAGTTTGGGGATGGCCCCTTCCTGTTCCAACATGACTGCGCCCCAGTACACAAAGCAAGGTCCATAAATGCATGAATGAGCGTGTTTGGGGTGGAGGAACTTGACTGGCCTGCACAGAGTGCTGACCTCAACCAGATAGAACACATTTGGGATAAATTAGAGTGGAGACTGCGAGCCAGGCCTTCTTCTCCAACCTTACAGAAAATCCTAAAACCCAGAAAAGCTTGATAATGCTGCACTAGAGTAGAAATGCAGTATACCCTTGCTTGCAAATTTGGAAATTTTAAACCAAATAGCCATCCAAGGGAGTGCAACCCATGCCACAGAGTCCTAACCTCAACCCAATAGAACACCTTTGGGATGAATTAGAGTGGAGACTGCAAGCTAGGCCTTCTCGTCCAATATCAGTGCTTGACCTCACAAATGCAGTTTTGGAAGAATTGTCAAATATTCCCATAGACACACTCCTAAATCTTGTGGACAGCCTTCCCATAAGAGTTGAAGCTGTTATAGCTGCAAAGAGTGGGCCAACTCAATATTGAACCCTATGGACTAAGACTGGGATGCAATTAAGGTTCATGTGCAAGTAAAGGCAGGAGTCCCTATACTTTTGGCAATTCATGTATTTCATATACAGCAAGCAAGTGAAGCAGTGGGTCTTTTTCACATGTTTTCCTGGTAGTCCTTATCCATTTGGGTAAAAAAGAAGCCTAGTGCTTACAGAGCTCATTAATTCAAGCTTAGATTACACAGTGAATGAACCAGGGTAGAGACTCATTCCCATCGCTGTCCTCAATTTTGATAAATATAATATTACATAATTAAAATCAATGTAATCCACAACATACTATTCAAGGTAATAGTCTATTTACTTTGGATTACAAACAGTGCCTTATGCCTTTCTGTAACATGCAGTACCTCATACCTCTATCATAAACAGTTCTTAAAATTTTACATTACACGGTGCTTCATACATATGTAATATAAACAGTACCTCAGTCAATAATACAGAGAGTACATCCTACCTCATTACACACACAGTGCCCCATTGCTCTCTCTTATGTATCACATTTTTCTATTACACATAGTGCCTCATACTTTTCTATTAAACATAGTGACTCTTCTTTTTCATAGCACACAGTATATGATATTTTCGTATTACCAACAGGGTTTCATAACTCTCTCTACATACAGTGCTTCATGCCTTTCCTGCATCATATGCAGAAGTATTCTATCCTAGCCAACTGTTGAGGTGTGGATGGGTGTCTGATGTATGTACATATGTACAGATTTTACAGTGCCCATAGCCAGGACTTCAAAGATGAATGTAAAGGATGCTTCAAAAGTTTCAATGTGTTTTTTTTCCTTTCTGTAAAGAAAATACAGAAATGAATGCAGAAGCAAGCTGCCTTGGTGGGGGCCAGGTGAGTATGTGAAAAATAGAGCCATTCCAGACTTGGATGGAGCCATGCAGCCTAAACTATGCCATCCAAAGGACACCATTCATACCTACAGAATATTTATACAGATCAAAAGAGTACAGTTTCATCTGTGACTGCCATTGATTATGATGGTAAACAAATCCCAAGAACGATGCTTGGAATAGATTTTAGAAGTAAGTCCATATTAATTTCATAGACAGCTATTTACAGGGTGACCTGTCCCAGAAAACATATATCAGTTGAGTAGCCCAGGAAACCTATAAAATATTATTAAAAAAAAAAAAAAACAATCAAAGAAAAGTGAAAAATATAAAAAAAAGTGCTGTTGTGCTTATAGATATATCAGAATCTCTAATTACCAACTGCAGCAGTCCTAAATTGTGAACCTAAACGGACAAAAAATAAATATGTAACCATATGGACCATGCATAATATGTGCATAAAACAATGAAGTATAATATAACTCAGTCCCAAAACAGTGAAATAAGTGCAAAGTGCTGGTGTTCAACTGTTCATTTCATATCTTGATTGTTAACTCTTCCCACAACACAACAGGTTCTCCACTGTGCTCAAAATAGTGACGATTTAGAGTGTGTCGATGTAGTATTGGTGTGAACAGGCTGCCTTGTAGCCTTTCCTTAAAGTGAGGAGAAAGTTGGCTTCCTGGAACCTGTCGATTATCGGTCACAGTTTACTCCAAGGAGAGGTGGTCACAAATTATAACAATCGGTTTACTGGGATAGCCCCAAAAGCATGAATGACCATTCTAGATATAGGTCATTGGATGATGGTGAGTGTCAGTCCATGTGGGGCACTATTTTGAGCACAGTGGAGCACCTGTTATATTATACTTCATTGTTTTCTGCACATATTATGTGCGGTCCATATGGTTACATAAATAAATGTGAGAGAAGTTAAATAAAATTAAATAGAAGAAAAAGAAAAAGGTAAGAGCACCAGATGAAACTCAAAGAAGACCCTCACCCATTTGCTATGTTGGCCTGGATGATGATAGTATGCTGTGCCTGTTCCATACAACTAACAACCCATCTCTTGGGTATTATATATAAAGGAAAACTCCATTTGAGTTACAATTTTTATTTCATACTGTATATGTAATAGCGACAGAAGTCTTTTTCACATGTATCTTTTTTTTTATACATATATATATATATATATATATATATATACAGTATATACTTTCTTCTCCATTTCCATTTGAGGCAAGCCATGTTTTTGTATAGCTGCCTAAAATTCTAACTTCACTTGTTTTCAAGCATGGCAATCATTTTAATATTGTAAGCAGGATTTCTTTGTATCCTTATCCCCCTACTCATTGCCTCTCAGCATGGCCACTGAAGAGTTTGATAAGAGTGTCTGACACTAGGATATAAGGAGGATCAGGTTGAGAAGCAGAGGGTCACATAACAGACTCTTTCCTGGTATGATTGCTGTTCTTAAACTACTAAAAAATGTTTCTTTACAGAAATGTCCTTTTTTCTGGGACTAGTTTTCACCTGTTGCAAAACTATTTTTTCTAAGTTTAAAGCAAGAATCTCAGATTTCATGTTCTCATCCTGTCACTTTGTGTTTCACTTCCTATTGTAACATCAAATGCTTTTATAAGTTGTTTAGATATGGGAGGCACTGGTGGATGAGAATATTCCCTGCTGAATGCAAGATGGATGTATCAGTACTCTTGACAAAGCATCTATGTGAAAACGCAAGATTCCATAAGTTCAACAACTTAATGTAAATGGGATTCACAGCGGAGAGCCTGGCACCCAGTGGCCACATTTTCATTGCTTCCATGAGCTCTGTTTTTCTATAAGCCTTTGTGTGTCTCAGAATATGAATTGGCTAATGTAAAATGAGTTCACTATACCTTGAAACTTTCTTTCTGCATTTGTTTCCGATTGTGAACAATGGCACTAAAACGTGTATATTACTGCTATCCTGGGCTTTTCAGATTTTTGTCAAGCACTCCAATATAAGCTAGCATGTTTAATATACCAGAGCTACTTTTTTGTCTACAGAGCAGGGTCTACATAATGATGATATCATTAAAATAGGGGTGATTTTCCGGGTTATGCTTAGGCTTATCTCTAAATATTCCCAATAAGAACAGTAAGAGTAAGCCCTGAAAACCTCATCCAGACTGAAATAAGCGAGAAACTGGACTGCTCTCCATGCTAGCCTAATTAAAACTACAAACACTTGGACCACAACTTGGAAAATATATCTCCCTTTCGCTTGAAATGTTTCCTAACTGAGCCAATGAGATATGTTCTGGATTTTAAAATAGCATACTAGAATTTCTAATGAACTGATTTATGAATAGGATGTTTCACATTTCTATATGTAATCATATGAATTACAAAGCAATTGCATGTATTTGTAGTGCTACCTCCGAAGGAGCTTCTGAAAAACATGGGTCCTCTGTTTCTGGCCTCGATCTACTCAAAGACCTCATCCCTTCTGACACACCAGGTTAAGTATACAGACACACAATTTCACATGGGAATCACCAACAGTGACATTAGTACCCAGCTACAATGCTATTTTTAAGAACGCAAGCACCAGAATTAACACCTAATAATTAGTAAAACAAACTTAATATGTTGACACAAAAAAGTGGGTAGAGGTAAGGGGTGAAATGAATAACAATGGTAGTAGTACACAAAAAACACAGGATAATAATGGGTAACTGGGCCCAGGTTTTACCAATCAGCTTAAATTGTAACAGAGTCACCTAGAGTAACATAAGGGCAGCCATAAATGGATAGTATAAACCCCCGGAGGCTATGCTACCTTAGGCCCTGGAGTGAGTTTTCTAGGTCCAAGTGTGCCTCCAGGACTAGTCTTCTTTGAAGCTGAAAAATTGCTAAAGTCGGTATGTAAATATTGTGGACAGGGAGGGAAAATCTCAATGGGGAGGGACAGGGAGGGAAAAACAATGAAAAAAAATTACTTATTTCTGCCGACAAGGTTGGGACCCCTTCATTGGTGCACTATTGGTGATGCTAAGTGGCTTCCAGATACTCCCAGTTCAAGATGCTGTTAGCCTGAAGAAGAACTTTGGCTGGAATAACTTGAATGAGGCTTAACAGTGATGAAGGGTAATCCAGAGCAGGCGATATGGCACTGCTCACTGGTATGCTGTAGGAGTACAGTAGTGTCTAAGAAACTGGATGGCAAACTTTGTTAGCTAGAGTCTTGCTTTGTTTTGTGGTGCTGAGTGTTTGGTGGGTTGGCAACTCACACAACAATCCTGTGCTTCAGCTGTGGGTACCGATGGTGGAGTGACCCCTCATGGATAGAAGGCTTGACTCCAGTAAACCCGCTCTGTATAGCTATAAATGGAGAAGAAACTGGTGTGACTGGCGATGCTGCTGCTCTGGCCACACTGTAAGGTAAGTGCCTGTGGACATAATACTCTAGCCTGGATGTCTGCTTCTTTCCCCAGTCTAGTGTCAAGTTCCCCTCTCTAGCTGGCTCTTGGGCAAGAGGAGCAGACTGACAGAGGTCCTTACTGCTCTGTATCCTGGGTGCAACACCACAAACTTTTTTCAGGCAGACACACTGTGTATTTTATTTTAATTGCTTTGGATTAACATTTGGTGATATAAGGACATTGCTTTGGACTTCTCAAGGGTTCCATTGTTTAGCAATATATAATAAAGGTATACAAAAAAGACTTCACATAATTACAAATGGTGCAATTGTAGTTTATGATGTTGTACTGTGTCCAACTGCTGTTGACTACACTGGACCAGGAGGCGCCTCAATTGAACTAGCAGTCTGTGTGGTACTGTAAGGGACCGCCTGGCAACACCACTAGCACTCCACTAATCAGGCGCCCCCAGCGCACGGAGTCTAAGTCCCAGAGTACTTGTTCACCAGAGCCCCTGATGGTGGGGATGGACTTGGAGTACCCCGGGACCAGGTCGTGCTTACTGAGGACACCCGTCAGTGGTAGGGGTGGTCGCCAGGGGCTCCCACGGGAGAGAGCCTGATATGAGGAGGTCTGGGAACCCCGCTGAGAGGAATGGATGGATGGATGGATGGCGGAGCAAGTGCAGAGTCAGGAAAGCCGGGTCGGTAACGGGGAGGACAGCACGGTACAAGGCAGCGGGCAGAGAATAGTCGGGTCACACGCCAGGTCATCAACAGTAGGTCAGATCCAATAGGGGACATACGGAAGAGAGGTCAGGCAAAGCAAGGGTCTGGGCAGGAGAATTCAGCAGTGGTCAGGTACAATCCGGGTCAGCAACTTACAGGTACAGGTTCAGATTCAAGATACAGGATACAGGGCAAGGACAAGACCAGAAGGCACTGAATGACAGCTCAGGGCCGTTTAAATATCACGCCCTGCGCTGCCATTGGTGCCCAGCAGGCGGCCGCGGCTCCTACTGTGCATGCGGGAACTCACGCGCCGCGGCCGGCCCGGACCTAGAGCCCGCGTCCCTGCACAGGGCGGCATACTGCGCCTGCGCCGGGACCATAGCGGCGGGGATCAAGGGGATCCCTGACAGGTACAGCACATGCGTAGAGTGTAATGGAGAGCTGGACTCCTTGTTTTTAGGACCCATTAACACCAGGTGCAGTGGGACTGCTCCGAGCAATGATTGCCACCTCAGTCCCATCACAAGGCAAGGAAAAATGCCTTGGGGGCCCTGCATTCACTATATCTGGTCTCCCACAGTACACAGAACATGGAAGTGCAACTATTTTAGTAAATATAACCTGTTAAATACCTTTTCTCATTAGCAGTTAGAGCAGTCTTGAGACTTCAGCAGAGCACTGGTTAAAGCTTGTAGGAGAAGTTTTCTTTTTGCTCTAGGAGGATGCAAAACCCCTGGCCTCTGTCTGGACAGCACTGATTGGCCATGTGCTGATCACATGCATTCTTCCAAGATAAAAGAAAACCCCTCTCTAGCAATACACACTAAACTGAGCATGTGCAGAAGGGCTATGGGTTCAGTCTGTCTTATCAGCGTGGACATTCGAACAAGAGGAGGGGCAGAGAAGTAAGGATCAACCAGGTTTTTTGCAGAATACGGAAAATGAATCTCTAAGTGATTGAGTATGAACAACATGGAATACAGCATTTATTGATAGTTTTTTTATGATGTGAGTTTTTTGACACTTTAAAGTGTTACTAAACCCAGGACCCTGCATTCACTATATCTGGTCTCCCACAGTACCCACAACATGGAAATACAATTATTTTAGTAAATATAAACTGCTAAATACCTTTTCTCATCAGCAGTTAGAGCCAGGGGCAGACTGACCATTCGAGCACTCGGGCACTGCCCGAGAGCCCAGGGTCAGTAGGGGGCCCCATGAAATGCCCCTGGTACCTTTTTATAGGTTTTTTTGGGTGTGCTTTGAGTGTGGGCAAGGACACAGGGGCTCCATGATCCCCTATTGCCCAAGGGCCCCATGAGTTGTCAGTTCGCCCCTGGTTAGAGCAGTCTTGTGATTTCTATCAGTGTTCAGCAGAGCACTGGGGAAAGCTTGTAGGAGGAGTTTTCTTTCTGTTTTAGGAGGATACAGAACCCCAGACCTCTGTCTGGACAGTGCTGATTGGCCCTACTTTCTAGCAATACACACCAGCATATGCAGAGTGTCTCCACATGATTTGTCTTATGAGAAGATAAGAGGGGGACATTGGATGAAGGGGAGGATCAGAGAAGTCAGGATAAAACAGAGTTTTTGCACAATGCAGAGGATTAACCCCTTAGGTTCCACAGTGAGTATAACAAGCATGATTTACTGCATATACAGACTAATTTTAATGTTGTGGGTTTAGTAACACTTTAAACTAGAACAGACAGAATCTTGAATAGCTGTGCATGGTAATCTAGCTAATTTCTAATTTCAACTTGTTCAGCAAGGACTAATTTCACTTGCGGTTGGGGGTGGGGGTAAAAACATAAATTTGAGCTGTCTATTTACTCCCCCTATTACCTATCCTACATACCCTGTATAAATTGATTTGTATACTTACTGTTTTTAAATCTGGTCCTGTCAGGTCACGTGATTCTGCAGCTCAAGCTTCCCTAAGGGAAGGGAGCACTCGACAAGAGCTGTGAATTTCGGGAGCCCTGATGTCACCCATATTCTCCCATAGTCCAGCTGTTGTCAGCTATCCCTTCTCTCCATTCTCTTCTGCCAAGGGGCTGTTGACCGGAGCTGCTCTAGCATGTGATCGGACTGGAGCAGGAAAGTACTCTTTTTTTTTACAGGGTATGCAGGATAGGTAGGAAGAGAGGGAGGTAATATTTACAGGGCAGCACAGTGGCTAAATGGTTTGCATTTCCACCTAGCAGTAGTAGGGTCATTGGTTCAAATCCCAGCAATGTCACCACCTGCCTGGAGTTTGCATGTTCTCCCTGTGCCTGTGTGGGTTTTCTCCCACACTCCAAAGACATGCTGGTAACCTACTGGCTCTCCTCTCCTCATGAGCTGTCAGTGTGACAGCTTGTGGGGAGAGAAATGCCAATAAAAAATTTAGTGAGTAAGTGAGTAGTGAGTAAGCCCTGGTTCACACTGGATGTGACTAGGCATGCAATTTGCATGCCCGGCGACTTGCAAATCACACCCTATTGTCTGCAATTGGAGCGATCATATCAGTGCAGTTCCAACTTGGTTAGAGCCACACCGATTTCCAAAGTAGTACATGCACTACTTTTGGTGCGATTTGCGTAGATATTTGTATCAGATGTCTTGCAAATCGCACCTGAAATCGGCGGGTCGCCTGACTTTGAAATAATAAGTCGCACAATTTCAAAGTTGGGCTTGATGTGAACGGAGGGCTAGAGACCTTAGATGTACATTCCTTGAGGGTTAGGGACTGATGTGAATGTACAATATATGTATACATGTACACCACTGCATAAACTGATGGCACTATATAAGTACCTGTAATAAAAATAAATAACATTTTTAAGAGTAGTTAGAGTTAGGATTTTCTTCCACTTTAAGCTTTGAAAATGATAGAAGTTGATTGGTTTCCATGCACAGCTCCTCCAAATTCAAACTACTCCAGTCTTAGTAATACATTCCCTCCCATTGTTTCCTACAAGGTCAGTTCACACCATTATGTTGCAGTGGTTTGCACTGAAAAGAAGTATCGAGAGCAAAAGATCTTGGACCAGCATGTACTAGTTAGTTTACACCATTTTTGGCAAAGGCACCAGATTGCACAATTGTTTGCAGAAGCCAGGGCATGGTGGTCCTCCACTCTGACAATTATGTAAGTAAACCACAAAATGGGGTCGTTGCTAACAAACAGGAAAATGGCTGCAATCCTCAAGGATTCAATATAAATGTTTGATTTGCTCTTCCTGGGTTGAATATTACCTTTCTAGATTGTGACCTTGTGAGAATGCTGCTCCTAGATCTAACATGTCTCATGTCAGAGGCTGATGCACATCCACCCCTGACCCCCATCCTTGACATTCTAATCCCACCCTACTAGCTGATTCCCATAGTTTTCTCTTTTTACCTTCCTCTCTTCCTTTGCTTATCTTCTTGAATATTTTGTTTTATAATATCACCAGATGCACCTCCTTTCCCTTAACTCTTGCTTCATGAATGCATTACTAATGACCCACTAAAGAGAACACAAATTAAAATAGATAAAGTCATATCTCCATTAAAAAAAACAATCCTACACTCAATGTATAAATTATAGATAATAACAGGAGGACCTGGTCTTCCAGATCTAGCAGGAACCTAATATATTTATATATGCATATTCAAATAATGTCGGCACATCTGGATAGTAAAATCCACATGGAATGATAAGGCTGATATTCTGTTCCACTGGTGATAGAACTGGTTTTATGTGTTTTCACAGCTGTATGTGCTGCTATAAAATATTCAATAAAAAATTGATGGAAACAGAAAAAAATACAAAATACTTTTCTCAGAACAGTGCAGTGCAACACAAATGAAATTAATGATGTCACTTTGTGACTTTTAAATAAAGTTTGTAAGAAAAAAAAAGCATTAGGCTAGGTTCACACCTATGCAGGTTGTGTTTGAGCTGTTTCTGCATTGCATTTTGTGTTGTGTTTTGCGGTTTTGCACCTGCGTTTTTGATGTGTTTTTATTTATTTTATTTTTTTCTTGTTGCTAGGCAACTCTAAAATGCAAAACACATAAAAAACGCAGCAAAAACTCACTACATTCTTTCCTGCAGGTTTTCCATTGAAGTCTGTAGAACCAAAGACGCAACATTTTGCTTAAAAAAAGTCCATGACCCTTTCCAAAAACCGCACCAGGTGAAAACACGAAGATGTGAACATGTCTCATAGGAAATCATGTTAAATGGACTGTACTGTGTTTCTGCAAAACGCTGTGGAAAACGCTAAGGTGTGAACCTGGGGTTAGGTGCGATGTGCACCACTTTCATCATACCGCACACCAGTGGCTGCATTCTAGCTCAGCTGTTGGTGGGAATGAGCCTTTTAAGGAGATAGGTTATCCAAATCAAAGAGCTGTGCAGTAGTGGAACAAGAGTGGCATGTCTTGTGATCCACTGTAAAAGGGGTGTGGCTTATTCCACTATGCTTGTGCATGACTTAGGGCCCTTAAAGTGTTACCAAACCTAGGACATGGCATTCACTCTATCTGGTCTCCCACAGTACACATAACATGGACATACAATTATTGTAGTGAATATAAATTGTTAAATACCTTTTCTCTTCAGCAGTTAGAGCAGTCTTGTGATTTATATCAGTGTTCGGCACAGCACTGGTTAATCTTGTAGGAGGAGTTTTATGCAGGCAGGGCCTCTGTCCTCTGTCTGGACAGTGCTGATTGGCCCTGTGCTAAGCACATGCACTCTCCCAAGAAAAGAAAAAAAACCTCTCTAGCAATACACACCAAACTGAGCATGTGCAAAATGTCTCCACACAATATATCTTATCAGGAGACAAGAGGGGGACACTGGAAGAAAGGGAGGATCAGCAAAGACAGGATCAAACAGTGTTTTTACACAATTCAGAGGATTAACCCCTTAGGTTCCATAGTGAGTATAACAAGCATGCTTTACTGCATATACAGACTGATTTTACTGTTGTGGGTTTTGTAACACTTTAAATACAGGCCACTCCAATTCAGCAGATCCCACACCAAATTGGAGCTGAATAGGGTGGATATCCATGTCATGACATTCATGCCTGTTTAGTCATTTTGACAGTGGACATGGGTAGACCAGTGATGGCTCTATGGGTGACCGGATGTAAATTGACTTGTGTTCGTTTACATCAGGCTACCACCGATTTGTCACATTTAGGTCCGAAAATATGGAAATGGATGCAGATCTTGTTCGTTTTTCTTTTTCATAGCTGGACAGACTCAGAGGAAGGCAGGTGTAAAGGGACACAAGTCTGTTTACATCCACCTGACCATAGACCTGCATGAATCTTCTGATTAGATGCACATGAAACACTGACACATGGACCTGATCGGAAAGCCTAATGCAGGCCATAGATGGGCCAAAAATCGGCCGATTTTTCGGCCGAAAATAAAATCGGCCGATTTTCGGATCGTTAGTGGGTTAATTGTTCAGCCATTTTTCGGTATTTTGGCAGGTTTTTTTTATCGGTAAAGTTGGAAAAAGACCGCCCGATTTTGCCGATCGGCCGATTTTCGCGGCAATTATGGGCAAATCTTCTGATCTTTTTACCAATAAAAAATCTGCGCATGAGCAGTGACCTGCAAGAGGAAGACAAAAAGAAGAAAAAGAAGAAGCAGAGGATGATGAAGAAGAAGAGGATGAAGAAGAGGATGAAGAGAAGGAAGAGGATGAAGAAGAGGATGAAGAAGAGGATGATAAAGAAGAAGAGGATGATGAAGAAGAAGAGGAAGAAGAAGAGGAAGAAGAGGATGAAGAAGAAGAGGATGAAGAAGAAGAAGAAGAGGAAGAAGAAGAAGAAGAGGATGAAGAAGAAGAAGAGGATGAAGAAGAAGAGGATGAAGAAGAGGATGAAGAAGAAGAGGAAGAAGAAGAGGATGAAGAAGAGGATGAAGAAGAAGAAGAGGAAGAAGAAGAGGAAGAGGATGAAGAAGAGGATGAAGAGAAGGAAGAGGATGAAGAAGAGGATGAAGAAGAGGATGATAAAGAAGAAGAGGATGATGAAGAAGAAGAGGAAGAAGAAGAGGAAGAAGAGGATGATGAAAAAGAAGAAAAGAAAGAGGAAGAAGAAGAGGAAGAGAGGAAGAAGAAGAAGAATAATAAGAGGATGAAGAAGAAGAATAAGAGGAAGAAGAAGAATAAGAAAAGGAAGAAGAAGAAGAAGAGGATGAAGAAGAGGAAGAAGAGGATGAAGAAGAGGATGAAGAGAAGGAAGAGGATGAAGAAGAGGATGATAAAGAAGAAGAGGATGATGAAGAGGAAGAGGAAGAAGAAGAGGATAAAGAAGAAGAAGAGGATGAAGAGAAGGAAGAGGATGAAGAAGAGGATGAAGAAGAGGATGATAAAGAAGAAGAGGATGATGAAGAAGAAGAGGAAGAGGAAGAAGAAGAGGAAGAAGAGGATGAAGAAGAGGAAGAGGAAGAAGAAGAGGATGAAGAAGAAGAAGAAGAGGATGAAGAAGAAGAGGATGAAGAAGAAGAAGAAGAAGAAGAAGAAGAGGAAGAAGAAGAGGAAGAAGAGGATGAAGAAGAGGATGAAGAGAAGGAAGAGGATGAAGAAGAGGATGATAAAGAAGAAGAGGATGATGAAGCAGAAGAGGAAGAGGAAGAAGAAGAGGAAGAAGAAGATGAAGAAGAAGAAGAGGATGAAGAAGAAGAAGAGGATGAAGAAGAAGAAGAAGAGGAAGAAGAGGATGAAGAAGAGGAAGAAGAGGATAAAGAAGAAGAAGAGGAAGAAGAAGATGATGAAGAAGAGGATGAAGAAGAAGAGGAAGAAGAGGATGAAGAAGAGGAAGAAGAGGATGAAGAAGAAGAAGAGGATGAAGAAGAAGAAGAGGATGATGAAGAAGAAGGGGAGGAAAGGAAGAAGAGGATGAAGAAGAGGAGAAGAAGAAGAAGATGATAATGAAGAAAAAGAGGATGATGAAGAAGAAGAAGGAAGAAAGGATGAAGAAGAGGATGAAGAAGAAGAAGAGGATGAAGAAAGGATGAAGAAGAAGAGGATGAAGAAGAAGAAGAGGATGAAGAAGAAGAAGAATTCCAGTCTGGCAAAAAGTGTCCCTGCAGAGAGCTCTGCTATTTCTTTGACAGTGCTTTGACATTTATAGCGGTTGCAACAATGTATCTATTTGTTTCCGAATAAAACATCTGTATCCGAAATGGATACAAATAGATACATTGTTGCAACCACTATAACTGTCAAAGCACTGTCAAAGAAATAGCGGAGCTCTCTGCAGGGACACTTTTTGCCGGCTGTAGACGGGATGAAAATCGGCCTTTTTTTTTTTACCATTCCTGGTAACATTGGCCGCTTGAACGACTGATTTTTCGTTTTTTTAAAGAAAAATTTGCCGGTTTTCTCCCCATCTATGGCCTGCATATGTAAAAGAGTCCTTAGCCCTGGTTTCATTGTGACATGCATAGACGTCTGTTATATGAAGTCACAAGCTGCAATGACATTGGCAGTGCAAATCACACTAATGCGCGGCTTTGAAATCAAGTGATTTCCTTACTTGCCGGGCTGCATGCTTGGATAAGGGTCTGGTATGAATTCTGTGGGGGATCCAAATGCCATTTAAAAAAAAACTTTGGCATGGGGGTTCCCCTCAAAATCCAATTATTTTGCCGACATGTCATGACATTCAGCTGTTAGCAGGAATCCCGCTGACAGCTGAAATATTAACCACTTGCCCTTCAGAGGATTTACCCCCCTTCCTGACCAGGCAATTTTTCACAATATGGCACTGCGTTACTTTAACTATTACAACACTGCACCCATATGAAATTTATGTCCTTTTTTATCACAAATGGAGCTTTCTTTTGGTGGTATTTGATCGCCTATGTGTTTTTTATTTTTTGTGCTATAAACAAAAAAGACCGACCAAAATGTATTCTGCTACGTCTTTGCTAAAGAAATTCCAATACATGTAAATTAATTGGTTTACGTGAAAGTTATAGCGTTTACAAATGTGTGTGTGTGTACTTCACTGTGTCAGCACATTGCTTTGTGCAGGAGCAGAGAGGGGAGAGATCTGTATTGTTCACATATAGGTCTCTCCCCCATCAGTGATGCTCGGCGATCTCCAGGTGCCTGCAGGGAATCACCGACGGGGGATTGACAGCTGAGGCCGCCAATGGTGGTGCGGAAATGCAAAATCACACACATATATATGTGTGTGTGCGCGCGCGTGCGTGTGATTTTGTGCAGCCCTAGCAGTATTTCTGCTATAGGGTGGCAGGAAAGCGGTTAACCACTGCAATATTGGGCACTTTTACCCCCTTCCTACCCAGGCCAATTTTCAGCTTTCAGCGCTGTTGCACTTTGAATGACAATTGCGCAGTCATGCAACACTGTACCCATATGTAATTATTATAATTTTTTCACACAAATAGAGCTTTCTTATGGTGGTATTTAATAATTTCTATTTTTTGCTAAAAAAACAAAAAACACCTTAAACTTTTGATAAAAAAGCACTTTTCTTCGTTTCTGTTATAATATTTTGCAAATAAATAACATCTCTTCATAAATTTAGGTCAAAATGTATTCTGGTACATTTCTTTGGTGAAAATAATAATAATTATATTTGTATTTTTTTTCAAATTTTTTTCTATTATTTTTTTAATTTTTACTACTTTTTTTTTTTTACTATTTTTTTTCAGCACACTGTCACCAAAGCAATATAATGTTACCATAGTAATATTCAACTACTTTGGGCAAGTGATCAGGATATATATATATATATATATATATATATATATATATATATATATATACATACATCTTATGATTGCTAATACCAATGTATTTCATTGATATTTGCAATCATTGTTACTGAATGAAACTGATTCATTCAGTCTTTTGTTGTGATTAGCTGTGAGATTAGGCAACACTGATCACATGATAAAGATGGGCTGTGATTGGCCCTGTCTGTATCACGTGACTGCCTTGACCAGTCACAACTAACAACATAATTGTATACAATGGATGGCATGATAGGAAGTCATCCATTATATACAATTGACATGTGATCTGCTGTGATTGGTCATAGTGGTCACATGACACTGGCAACGGGCACCAGCTCGTGGACACATCCGGTGACAGATCGCACCACTGTGTGACCCAGCAGCCGTGTGAGCGGCTCGTTTTGACAGGACATCATATGATGCCCAGTCACAACAAGAAGTGTCCCACCCACCCATCAATCTGCTATAGGCCGGGCGGGAAGGTGTTAACCACTTGAGCCCCAGAGGATTTACCCCCTTAATGACCAGGCCTTTTTTTGCTGTTTGGCGCTGCACTAATTCAAATGATAATTGCGCGGTCATGCAATGCTATACCCAAACAAAATTTACGTCCTTTTTTTCACACAAATAGAGCTTTCTTTTGGTGGTATTTGATCACCTGTGCGCTTTTTATTTTTTGCGCTATAAACAAAAAAAACACGAAAATTTTGAAAAAAAACAATATTTTCTACTTTCAGCTATAAAAAATATATCGTAAACTCAAAGTTAGTCATAAATTTAAGCCAAAATGTATTCTGCTACATGTTTTTGGTAAAAAAAATCCCAATAAGTGTATATTGATTGCTTTGTGTGAAAGTTATAGCGTCTACAAACTATGGTATAGATACTGTAATTTATGCCTTTTTTTGCTATACAGCGCTGCACTAACTCAAATGATAATTGCGCGGTCATGCAATGCTGCACCCAAACGAAAATTATGTCCTTTTTTTCACACAAATAGAGCTTTCTTTTGGTGGTATTTGTTCACCTGTGCGCTTTTTATTTTTTGCGCTATAAACAAAAAAACCACAAAAATTTTGAAAAAAAACAACATTTTCTACTTTCAGCTATAAAAAATATATCGTAAACTCAAAGTTAGTCATAAATTTAAGCCAAAATGTATTCTGCTACATGTTTTTGGTAAAAAAAATCCCAATAAGTGTATATTGATTGCTTTGTGTGAAAGTTATAGCATCTACAAACTATGGTATAGATACTGTAATTTATGCCTTTTTTTGCTATACAGCGCTGCACTAACTCAAATGATAATTGCGCGGTCATGCAATGCTGCACCCAAACGAAAATTACGTCCTTTTTTTCACACAAATAGAGCTTTCTTTTGGTGGTATTTGATCACCTGTGCGCTTTTTATTTTTTGCGCTATAAACAAAAAAAACACAAAAATGTTGAAAAAAAACAATATTTTCTACTTTCAGCTATAAAAAATATATCGTAAACTCAAAGTTAGTCATAAATTTAAGCCAAAATGTATTCTGCTACATGTTTTTGGTAAAAAAAATCCTGTGCATTAGCGGGCAAACTGGCGCTATCTAGGAGGGGCGCTAACACTATCGGAAGTCACCAGTGACACTAATACAGTGATCAGTAAAAATCTGTTCACTGTAATCAATGACACTGGTGACAGGGCAGTGAAGGGGTTAACTGGGGGGGGCAATCAAGGGGTTAAATGGGATTTCTGGTGCACTAGCGGGCAAACTGGCGCTATCTGGGAGGGGCGCTAACTCTATCGGAAGTCGCCAGCGACACTGATACAGTGATCAGTAAAAATTGGTTCACTGATCAGTGACACTGGTGACAGGGCAGTGAATGGGTTAACTGGGGGGGGGGAGATTAAGGGGTTAAATGGGATTACTGGTGTACTAGCGAGCAATCTGGCGCTATCTGGGAGGGGCGCTAACACTATCGGAAGTCGCCAGCGACACTGATACAGTGATCAGTAAAAATTGGTTCACTGATCAGTGACACTGGTGACAGGGCAGTGCAGGGGTTAACTGGGGGGGGGCGATCAAGGGATTAAATGGGATTACTGGGGTACTGGCGGGCAAACTGGCGCTATCTGGGAGGGGCGCTAACTCTATCGGAAGTCGCCAGCGACACTGATACAGTGATCAGTAAAAATTGGTTCACTGATCAGTGACACTGGTGACAGGGCAGTGCAGGGGTTAACTGGGGGGGGGCGATCAAGGGGTTAAACGGGATTACTGGTGTACTGGCGGGCAATCTGGCGCTATCTGGGAGGGGCGCTAACTCTATCGGAAGTCGCCAGCGACACTGATACAGTGATCAGTAAAAATTGGTTCACTGATCAGTGACACTGGGTGACAGGCAGTGAAGGGTTTAACTGGAGGGGGGGGGGCGATCAAGGGGTTAAACGGGATTACTGGTGTACTGGCGGGCAATCTGGCGCTATCTGGGAGGGGCGCTAACTCTATCGGAAGTCGCCAGCGACACTGATACAGTGATCTGTAAAAATTGGTTCACTGATCCGTGACACTGGGTGACAGGGCAGTGAAGGGGTTAACTGGAGGGGGGGGGGCGATCAAGGGGTTAAACGGGATTACTGGTGTACTGGCGGGCAAACTGGCGCTATCTGGGAGGGGCGCTAACTCTATCGGAAGTCGCCAGCGACACTGATACAGTGATCAGTAAAAATTGGTTCACTGATCAGTGACACTGGGTGACAGGGCAGTGAAGGGGTTAACTGGAGGGGGGGGGGGCGATCAAGGGGTTAAACGGGATTACTGGTGTACTGGCGGGCAATCTGGCGCTATCTGGGAGGGGCGCTAACTCTATCGGAAGTCGCCAGCGACACTGATCAGTAAAAATCGCTTCACTGATCAGTAACACTGGTGACAGGGCAGTGAAGGGTTAACTGGAGGGGGGGGGCGATCAGGGGGTTAAATGTGTCCTAGAGTGTTCTAACTGTAGTGTAGTGCTTGTGTACTCACTTTTTGGATGTCTTCTTCTCTGTCTGGAACGGAATGTGTCCAGGCAGAGAAGAATGACATCATATCCTGCCCTGTGTATGTCAACACAGGACAGGATAGGACAGGGACCGATCATGTGATTTCAGCCAGAAATCACTGGCTGAAATCTAATGATTGATCCCTCCTGGATCAAATAGTGTCACCCACGGGTCGGCGGGAGCGTGCGCGCGCTCCCCCTGCCGGCGAAAGTGTCGGGAGCGCGGAACCCGTTTTTAAACGTGGTTTTGCGCTCCACTGCCGCCCTGCACACGTATATACACAGTGGCAGGGCGGCAAGCGGTTAAAGAATGTTTGACTACTAAAATACTGCATGACTGCTCAGTAAATTGTCCCTGTTCAAAGTTCGCGGTCAATCTCTTGGCAGGTTTGAATGTTTGACCGTGAACCGAATGGGGGGGGGGGGGTTCGGCCCATCACTAATGTTAACTGGTGCTTGAGCTACAAAGATACGTGAATGCATAGTGCAATACATTCAGCATCTGCTTCACTGAAGCTTATGCAGGCCATAGACAGTTCGTTTATCGACCGATTTTTTGTCCGAAAGAATAATCAGTCGATTTTCGCACTGTTAGTGGGGCAATGGCATCGCTCGATTTTCGCGGTTCCTCCTCATTTCTTTTATTGGTCATGCTGGAAAATTTATGAATAACGGCCGATTTTTGCAATCATTGGTAGCAACAGAACGACCGATGTTTCGTTTTTCGGATGAAAAATCAGCTGATAAACGAACCGTCTATGGCCTGCAATACCCACAGCA
The DNA here is from genome assembly GCF_062004578.1 of Staurois parvus. NCBI lineage: Eukaryota > Metazoa > Chordata > Amphibia > Anura > Ranidae > Staurois > Staurois parvus. Next base: position 3,869,015 of record NW_028317943.1, read on the forward strand.
TAAGGTTCGCAAGCTGAAAGCTGCCATTATATAAGGGCTTCAGAACTAACACCGGGAACTCCTGAAACTAATGAAAGTAGCTAGGTGGATGGCTCTAGGCTAGGGCAAGGTTCTCCTCAGTGCATGTGAAGTTCATGCATTTTTAAGGTGCATTTTTCTATGTTTTCATGCATCATGCATTTTTAGTAGAAGGAGGAGATTGGTTGTTAAACACAAAACCATACCAAAAACACAATGCACATGTGTTTTTGATTCCCTTCGATTGAAGTCTATGGAGCCAAAAACTTGTAAAAAAAAAAAAACATAGCCTGCAGAAAACTGCATGGATGTGAGCAGGACCTATAGGAAATAATGTTAGATGGATTGCAGTACTCTTCTCCGCTTCAGGAAATGCGCTAGAAAATGCATAAATGTGAACCCAGTCAAATATTTCACAGATGCATGGCAGTATACTGTCTATCAAAACAAAGCCTACAGAAAATACATTGTTGTCAAATGTTTTAAGTGGCAAATGTCATAGAAGTGTACATTGTATCAATTGCACCTATCCAAGTACTTATATTGTCACTAGAACAAGACTACATTAACAATGTGTCAATGTGTAATAATTCTAAGTAGATGAACAAATCTGAGTCTGTATTTAATGTATGTCTCCCCACATTGGAGAATGCTGTCTTTCCATATTCTCTAAGCCCTGGTTCACACTGATTAGGTGCAGAATTCGCAGCATTTACTGTGCGAATTCCGCACCGCATCAGAATCACACCCGTTCATGTGAATTGCTGCAGGTGTGTATTTTAACAACACTCTGAAAGCGGTCCGCAAAATGTGGTGCGATGTGCAAAATCAGATCGCATAGGTGTTAATACCCATGCAATCCAATTCTAGGGTGGACCTTTTTGGTGTCCTGTACCTTTTTGGTGTGGGTGCGGTGTGATTAGAGCCATACAAAATGTACGGCTCCAATCGCACCGCACACAAATCGCATGTGATTTGCACAGGAATGTGGTGCGGTTCCTGTGCGAATCACATGCAATATACCGCACCACATATATGTGAACCCAGGCACAGACAGCATTATGGTTGTCACTGCCGCTCTACTGCCCTTATGGTTTCCAACAGCCTGCAGGCTGCATGTGGAGTGCCAAGCCCTCTTGCTTGGAACCAGAGTGGTACTGACTATGCCTCCTGGAACTCCTCCTCTCAGCACCTCTGGAGTTTAGAAGGCGGGCTCTGTGAAATGTGTGACACAGCAATACATGTCACAGAATTCTAGAAAGTAAATGTGTGGAGATCTTCACAAAGGAAGGTTACAAACGTCAAGATCATTCAAATTAACCACTTAGTAACTGCCTGCCCGCAATGTATGCAGATGAGCAGCTGCTGTAGGCAAAGCAATGTTCCCATTCTCATGTGCCCCCTGGCACACAACGGAAGCCTGTCAGCAAGTCCTGGCCAATAATTAATGGCCAGGTCCTGCTGATCATCAGTGTACAATCACAGCCCAGAGCTCTGTGTTGACAATAAACACAGAGCTCTGTACAGAGGGAACAATTTCTGTATTTCTCATCCCTGCAAAGCAGAGATGAGAAACGTAGAGCGCTCTTAGTAAAAGCAGCACACATTACACATAGTTAGGCTCACATTTAACCCCTTGGTCTCAATAGATGTTACCCCCTTTCCAGCCAGTGTCATTAGTGACAGTGTGTAATATCATCCCTGACCACTGTATTAATGTCACTGGTAATGTCAGTGGCAACCAGTCAGTTTCCCCCAACATTAGCTAGTCTTAGATTGTCTGCCGCACTATAGCAGTCCCATTATAAGTTGCTGATCACCACCTAATAAAATAAAATACAAATTCCAGTATATATACCATAGCTTGGAGGCACTATAATTTTCAAGCAAACCAATCAATATACACTTATTGGAATTTTTTTTTTATTAAGGACATTTTGTCCAATGTTTATAAAGAAATTTGATTTTTAAAATTTTTTATTGAATATGTTTTATAGCAGAAAGAATATTGTTTTTTTTTTCAAAATTTTCAGTCTTTTTTAGTTATATATACCACAAAAAATAAAAAACCCAGTGGCGATCAAATGCCACAAAAAGAAAGCTCTATTTGTGTGAAAAAAAATACATTTTGTCTGGGTTCAGCATAGCATAACCGCACAACTACCAGTTAAAGCAGCACAGTGCTGTATAGCAAAAAGTGGCCTGGTCATGAAGGGGGTAAAATCTTCCAAAGTTCAAGTGGTTAAAAGAAGTAGGCTAGAAATAATATAAATACCATGTGAGAATGATACGAGATTATATTTTGACCAGAGATACATGGTGAGTATAAGGGGCTCAGGAGGGTTCCTTTGCAAAGACACTGGGTTGATTTACTAAAATCTGGTGCAGCTGTGCACAAAAACCAACCAGCTTCCAGGATTTATTGTCAAAGTTTAAAGCAGGCCATACGTGGGTCAAATTCCAAACATCGCTCGTTCTGTAATTCAATGGTTTCAGCAATGATTTAGAAAATTGGTCGTTTTTCACGAATTTTCCAGCATGCCCGATAAACGAAATGGGGAGGCATCACAGAAATCGGCCATTTCCCTACTAACAGAGCGAAAATCGGTTGATTATTCTTAGGTCTGATTTTCAAACGAAATGTCATTCGAAAATCAACCCATGTATGGCCAGCCTAAATGCTCTGTCATACCGGTGCGATTTGGGAATTGATATCGCCTCTAATGAATGTGAATGTCAGTGTCTTAACATTTGCAATTTGCTGCAGCACGATTTCTAAAGTTGTTCTTCCACTACTTTTTCTGCAGTTTTGTTGCGATTTCACATACATAGAATATAATGGAAATCGCACTGCAAATTGCAAGAAATCGTTAAAAATCTTCACAGGTAGCAATAACACCCCGGTCACATCAATCCCGACCAGGGGCGGACTGACAACTCATGGGGCCCCCGGGCAATAGGGGATCATGGGGCCCCTGTGGTCTTGCCCAAACTCAAAAAAACCTATGAAAAAGGTACCAGGGGCATCTCATGGGGCCCCTACTGATCCCAGGCCCACGGGCAGTGCCCGAGTTTCCAAATGGTCAGTCCGCCTCTGATCCTGACTTTGATTCTACATAGCGCGCGTTTTGCGGATCGTTTTTGGGGTGTTAACTTCACATACACACCCACAGTGGTTCGCATGAACAGGGTGCAATTGTGATGTGGTGCACAATTTGCACAGAAACCGTTGCAAATTCTGTACCGCATCAGCGCGAACCTAGGCTAACAGTGGGGCTGTTTACCAAAGGCAAATAGACTGTTCATTTAGCAAGGGAAGTTGCACTCTGCAAGGGAATTTCACCCAAAGCTTAGCAAAGTGAGTTCCATCACCCAATCATGTGCAACCACAAATGCTGTTTGTTGTATTTCCTTGCTTGTGATTGGCTACTGTATGCAAAGTGCAATTTCTCCGCCATTAACCTCTTGGTGCAGGCCGAACGGAAATGTGCGGCCTCCTAGCATCTGGGCCTAGATGCCAAGTGGCCGCACATTTGCGTTCTATTAAAAAAAACCATATGTGCTGAGAGCGCGCACCCAGCACACACATTCGGTACTCACGGAAAGGTCCTGATCTCCTCTTTCGATTGGGACCTTTCGCAATCATGTGACCGCCGCAACAGCAAATCACGGTGGTCACAGGACCCTAAAAACCTGCCTCGCCTCCCGGCTTCTGGAACCCTTAAAGAGCCAGGAGGCGCAGGCGCCCAGGGGTTAAGCTCTGGGGAAAATTCCCTTGCAATGTGAACAGCCTATTTGCCTTTAGTACACCAACCCCCACATCTCATGTGCCCAGGGAACCCCCTACTCCTCCTGTGCACCTCCAGCCCCCAATATTCATTCCCTGGTAACATTATAAAGTCAAAACTCCCCCCCTAGCAGTCCCAGGTCTTGTCCCTCCTCAATGCCCCCTGTATTTCCCCCTGTGGACCCTGAATAATGAGTCTAGTTCCCTGCCCCAGTGACCGCCGTGGGGCCCCAATGAAGTCGTCCATGAGCGCCCAGACTGCGGACACACTGCAGCTGCCAGAGCACAGGAGCATCCTTTACCAGCCAGGCTTGGAATGACATCACCCTCAGCCAATCAGCGGCGGCGCTGTCAGCTGTCAGCCGTGCGCTGAGCCTCAGCAGCGCCAATCACGGCGCGGGGAGGGAGGCGAGCTGCAGAGAGGGCTGGCCGGGCTGGGACTGCAGGCAAAGCGGAGCGGATCAGGGGGAGGGGGTTCCCAGGTGTTCCGAGCTCAAGTGACAGTCCAGTGCTGCATCAGGAAGGTAGGAGATTTTTTATAATGGGAGCATCTTCCGATGTGCAAGTCATGTCACACCTATGTTGATGATGATGATGGGGATCGGGGTGGGGGGCACCCTTCCTATCTCCAAGGGCAGATCAGCAGCATTATGGCTGAGACTCTCTGTGATCGGGTGTGTGTGATGGAGCAGATGAGTGCTGGCTGTGCCCTGTGTAGAGGAGTGCAGCTCTCCGCTTCATCTGCCAGGTCTGAGCTGATGGCTGTGACCAGCATTTTAATGCGCACCTTGTGACCATGGCTCCCATGTCAGCTCTGCTCCTTCCTATGGTATAGAAAAAAAAAAGGTTTGCTTCTGGAGATCTTCTCCCTAATAATGATCATGGCATCATTTATAGGGCTGGATGATCATTTCTTAAAGCTCAGATGGCTCCAGGCATCCCTTGACAGCTGTCAGATTTGACATCAGAAATGAGGATCATAACTGAGATCTGCTTTTTTTTTTTTTTTTTTTTTACATCTATGTGAATACTGACCAATCAAATGTAACTCCTACTCCCCCCACTGCACACCTATTCAGATCAGTCCTCCATAAGACCACTTTAAATAGCAATGCTTGTAATTTATTATTACTGGGACCACCTAGTCCTCCCAGTGCAGGAGTCACCATGATTGATGTGGAACTGAATTCTGGGGATCAGTCAACACCAAACTAATCATTGCTGCCTCTCCTCTAAGAAGATTAATTCTCTGCCCAGGGGCTCATCTGACCACAGGGGTCTTAAAATCCTCCACATCATTTCCATTCTGTATTAATAACAAATAGAAATTTGGAGGAGATGTTTCTCTACCCATAATATTTGCTGGGATCAGGCTATGGATGCGCTCCAGATGTATAGATCTCCTATTGTCATCCTTTTCATGCAGATTTCACAGCCCTGTGTAATTATCAGTATACAGTATAGTCAATGGTGCAGATTGTGCTGGATATACTGGGAGCCAATATACTGATTGTGCATGTACAGGGAGCCAACACTGACACATTATGCTGTGTGAGACTTTTCTATGGGGTCTGTGTCTTCCCCTGCATCTGCTCCATTATTGGGGCCATTGAGATGATTTCTCTGCCTTCTGTATATGTAACATGATAGTAAGCAATGTATGTGGATGTCTGCGCTGTCGTGATCTGTAATTCCCAGTGGTTGCAGTAACATCTGCTGGCGAGATAAAAGATTCTACGGGGGAACAGTTGTTACTATTACCACATTAGCCCTATATTGTCAGGGGTGGTAATAGATCTATAGCACTGGTAACACCCAGAGCACTGTGCACATTTTTTTCACATTGATGTTTATTTTCACGGTACATAAAAAAAAAAATGACATTCAGGCATAAAGCCAGGTACATACATTATTTTACATAGAACTATTACAGTAAGGTATATGGTAGTAATATTTGGGTAGTGATGGTCGAACATTTGAACCTGCAGAATGTTCAACTGCAAACTTTGAACACGAACAATTTACTGAGCGGCATTTTACTGCATCTGAGTATGTGGTAAGATAGCGCTCAGTTACTAAAATACCACGAGTTATATTATTAAGTCATGCAGAATTTTAGTAGTGAAACCTTCATGCATGTTTCAGCTGTCAGCATGGAACCCCGCTGACTGCTGAATGTAAAAAGAATTGTCAGCATTGCCCAACAATTTATTTTTTTTTTTAAAAAACCGATGTGGGGTCTCCCCCCCCTCCCATCCATACCAAGCCCCTTGGGTCTGGTATGGATTTTGAGGGGAAACCCCATGCCAAAATTTAAAAAAAGAAATGGTGTGGGGGTCCCCCCCAAAATCCATATCAGACCCTTATTTGAGCATGAAGGTTAAGGAAGGGGTGGGATGAGCAAGCGCCCACAGGCGTTCCATATGTCTGTTTTTCATCTGTCCATTTACAGATGAAAAACAGACCCCCATGTATTTCCATGGACTTGCGGGTGTAAACGGATGAACATCTGATTACATCCGTTAATGTCAATATCAGTTAACATCCGTTTTTTGGAGCGGAAGAAAACCCTATTTTTCTTCCACAAAAAAATCCAGTATGGACGAAAAACAGATGTCAATGGATTGTATGCAGCCCAACAGGTCAGGAAAGGTCTGGAAAGGTTGGGGCACGGGCAAGCACCCCCCCCTCCTGAAGCATACCAGGTCACATGCCCTCAACATGGGGGGATCCTTTGGGGCATGAGGGCTCCCTCCCCCCTAAGCACCTTGTCCCCATGTTGATGGGGACAAAGGCTTCTCCCCACAACCCTAGGCAGCAATTGTGGGGGTCTGCGGGCAGGGGGCTTATCGTAATCTGGAAGCCCCCTTTAACAAGGGGGCCCCCAGATCCCACCCCCCATGTGAATGAAAGACAGGAGACAGTCTTTTACAAGTCCTTTATTAAAAATAAAAATAAAAAAAATATCCTGTGAAGTAGATCCAATGTCAATCACGATGTCTGCCTCCGCCGCTACTCAAAAAAAGAAAAATAAAATTGCTCCGCTCACGATGCTGGCTCCTGCCATCTGACAGCTGTGCCACGATGACAGATCTTAAATACTGTCATGATGTCACAAGGGGACAGGGTGAACCCCACCCCCTTTGTGACATCATCCTGTGCTGTGATTGGCCAAAGCATTGCACCTGACCTGTGGTCAGGTGTATTGCTTTGACTAATCACAATGCACTGTCAGGGCGCAGTGCATTGTGGGGCGTGGTGGGCAAATAGCCTGCCGAATGCCCTTTTCATTTGTGTGTTCAGAGAACACACAAACGGTCAATGTTTGAGTTGAACTTAGGTTCATTCAGCTCAACACTATACTTGGGATCCATTCAGGGGCGGACTGACCATTTGGGAACTCGGGCACTGCCCGAGGGCCCTAGGTCAGTAGGGGGCCCCATGAGATGCCCCTGGTACCTTTTCATAGGATTTTTTGGGTGTGGTTTAATTGTGGGCGAGGACACAGGGGCCCTATGATCCCCTATTGCCCAGGGGCCCCATGAGTTGTCAGCCCGCCCCTGGATCCATTGACACTATAAATGTTACAATATACAGTATTGTAAATGAAAGTAATACCTTTTTTTTTAAACTTAACACAACAAAAAATAAACATTTCAATACAAACAGTAAACTATTTATTATAATTTTTACCCCAGCACTTGCAGTTTATGTCTTCCAGAGCTGCTGGTTTCTGCCCTCTCAGTGAACTCCTAGTTTCACAGGAAAGATTTATCTGTGGACAGTGCAGTCTGGCACCAGGTTAGCATAGACTGTGGGGCTGTGTTTTTCTATTGATGCACACAGTTTAGGGAGACACGATTTTAGTCCCTGCATACAAGGGTGGCTCCATAGGGTACTGTAAAAGAAGGGAGCCACCCTGAAAAAGGAAACCTAGAGTAGAAGTCATGGCAGCAGTTTAAAGCCTATGTCCATGTTTTCTTTCACTTTAAGTAGTTCACTTGAGCCAAGGTGGCCTAAACAAACCATTTGCATAACTAAGTTATTCTGCCTCTGTCAGTGGTGTATCATACAGTAGTAGCATCAGCTACATACATTTTGCAGTACTTTGCTTCAGCAGCATTATGGGCCATATCCTGTCTGCTGCCAGAACAAAAATTGAGTTGGGCTGTTTGATTCCCAGCTATTCAGAAGAAGCCTTGTATTTTTATCAAAGAATACAAAGCTTCCTTTGATTGGCTGAGATGAAGATGTGGGTTGATGACATCACAAAACTATGTAAAGTGAAAGGAATCACAGACTTAAAGTGGTTGTAAAGGCTCCAAGTTTTTTACCTTCATACATTATATGCATGAAGGTGAAAAACTTTCTGAGTGCAGCAGTGCCCCCCTAATACTTACCTGAGTCCCATCACAATCCAGCGATGTGCACGAGAACCTTGGCTCTCCAGGGACTCTCCTGCCTCATAAGCTGCCAGTGAGGAGAGAGGAGGGGCAGGGCCAAGCGGTGACTCTGTGTGTGAATAGACACAGACTGCAGCTCTGGAACTAGCCTGCTCGGGTGCCCCCATAGCAAGCTGCTTGCTTTGGGGGCACTTGGCAGGAGCGAGAGGCCAGGAGCGCCAGCAGGGGACCCAAGAAGAGGAGGATCTGGGCTGCTGTGTGCAAAACCACTACACAGAGCAGGTAAGTATAACATGTTTGTTATTTAAAAAAAAAACATTGCCTTTAATATCAATTTAAGCTGTCCATCGTTGGATCAAAATTTGGCCAGTTCAGCAGCAAATGGCTGAATTTTGATCTATGTGTGTCTGTTTCCATTCAACAAAAGTCGTTCTAACGATCAACATCTTTCGGATGGGCTTCTTGGAAATTTTTTCACAATCCGTGCCCGTAACTAAGCCTAGGTGCAGGTCTGTGTGTTCTGAAAGCGGAGAGTCCCTGCTGTCAGAATACAATGTCTTAGTGGGGAAGACTCCTAAATCTACCTCTCCTGTGTGGATGGAGGAATCTGTTCACCTTTTTTTTTTTGTTCAGTCTGCTGGTTGAACAGAAAAAAAAAAGTATCCATCTTTGGCCAGCCTTAGGCTCTAAACTAAAACATAGGAAAGGATTAAAGATAAAGAAGCTGCATACTGAATAAATGAATAAATCAGCTTCTGAAATTGCTTTAAAACTAAGGGTTGAATATCACTTTAAGGATATTGGCACCATTAAAAAGAAATATATTGCACTCTTTTCCTGGATTTGTTTTTCTAGTACTGTCTAATGTCATTATCAATAACACATGATTGCAAAATGCTCCAAAATTTCACAAACAAGTCTTACATATGCTGTTTTCCATTTCACTGATCTTGGATAGAATACAATACTTGAATTGTGTAACTTCCTGTTTTGTCCAAAAATCCTTAAAACTTAAACACTAATGTACTTGAACTGTGTAGCTTTGTGAACTATGTGGCTTTTAGTTTTGCCCAAAAGCCCTCAGAACAAAAACACTAACATACATGACCTCAGTGTCTTCTCGTTTGTCCAGAAACCCTCAAAATTCCATAAACATTAAAAATGTAAAGTGATGTTAAACCCTTTTTTGCAATTTCAGCTGCTCATGTGAACACTTACTTAGTATGCCTCTTCTTCGAACTGTGTTTTATACCCTGACTCCCCTCCAGTTTTATCTAGCCCCCTCATCTGCAGGCAGGGGGCTTATCGGAATCCAAATCCCGCCCCCCCCATGTGAATGAGTATGCGGTACATGGTACCGCTGCTAATTAAAAAAAAAAAGTGTAGTCTAAAAAAGACAGGAGACAGTCTTTGACGAGTCCTTTATTAAAAATAAGAAAAGAAAAAATGTCCCCCGACGTAGATCCAATGTCAATCATGATGCCTGCCGCTGCCGCTACCCCAAAAAAGAAAAAAAAACGCTCCGCTCACGATGCTGGCTCCCGCCATCTGACAGCTGCGCTGCGATGACAATTATAAATACTGTCATGATGTCACAAGGGGACGGGGTGAACCGCTGCACTTTGTGAATGGCCCCGTAGTCTTCTGGGACCTGTCACGTGTAACAGAAGACTACAGGGAGGGAGGGGGGGAGGACAACTTCCGCTTCCAATTGCCTAGGCTCCCCAAAGGTGCCAGTCCTTAATGGGGAGCTGGGGACAAAGGCTTAAAGCGGAGCTTCTCCTTTTTGGGCTCCGCTTTAAGGATGTGAAAGTAACATTTTGCAATATGCAAAATATACCGTATTTTTCGCTCCATAAGACGCACCTGACCATAAGACACACCTAGGTTTTAGAGGCAAAAAACAAGAAAAAAAAATATTCTGAACCAATGGACTGCAGACATTGTACTGGAAATGACCAGAGACTGCGGACACAGTACAGGAGATGACCAGAGACTGCGGACATAGTACAGGAGATGACTAGAGACTGCAGACATAGTACAGGAGATGACCAGAGACTGCGGACGTAGTACAGGAGATGACCAGAGACTGCGGACGTAGTACAGGAGATGACCAGAGACTGCGGACACAGTACAGGAGATGACCAGAGACTGCGGACACAGTACAGCAGATGACCAGAGACTGCAGACATACTACAGGGAATGACCAGAGACTGCAGACATAGTACAGGAGATGACCAGAGACTGCGGACATAGTACAGGAGATAACCAGAGACTGCGGACATAGTACAGGAGATAACCAGAGACTGCGGACATAGTACAGGAGATAACCAGAGACTGCAGACATAGTACAGGAGATGACCAGAGACTGCAGACACAGTACAGGAGATGACCAGAGACTGCGGACACAGTACAGGAGATGACCAGAGACTGTGGACATAGTACAGGGGATGAGCAGAGACTGCGGACACAGTACAGGAGATGAGCAGAGACTGCGGACACAGTACAGGAGATGAGCAGAGACTGCGGACACAGTACAGGAGATGAGCAGAGACTGCGGACACAGTACAGGAGATGAGCAGAGACTGCGGACACAGTACAGGAGATGAGCAGAGACTGCGGACACAGTACAGGAGATGACCAGAGACTGCGGACACAGTACAGGAGATAACCAGAGACTGCGGACATAGTACAGTAGATGAGCAGAGACTGCGGACATAGTACAGGAGATGACCAGAGACTGCGGACATAGTACAGGAGATAACCAGAGACTGCAGACATAGTACAGGAGATGACCAGAGACTGCGGACATAGTACAGTAGATGACCAGAGACTGCGGACACAGTACACGAGATGAGCAGAGACTGCGCACATAGTACAGGGAAAATACCAGGGACACAGTACAGATGAACAGGGACTGCAGACAGTGCAGGGGATGATCAGAGACTGCAGACAGTAAAGGAGATGACCAGAGACTGCTGACTTTTGGGGAGGGAGGGGGAGCGGGTACCTGAATTTGACAGGTACCCGCTCCCACTTTCTCTGAGTTGTCCTTCCCTCTTCTTCCCGCGCCGGCTTCTGTGACAGCCGGGTGCCTACTGCGCATGCGCGAGAAGCGCTGCACTTTGTGAATGGCCCGGCGCCTTCTGGGACCTGTCCTAGAAGACACCTGACCATTCACAAAGCGCAGCGCATGCGCAGTGGGCACCCGGCTGCCACAGAAGCCAGCGCAGGAAGACTGTACAGCGCTGGAGCGAGGAACAGGTAAGGCCCTGCAGGAGAGAACAGCTGAGCGGCCGGCCCGGTATTCTGACATGGTGGCGGCAGAAATACCGGACCAGCCGTTTTATATTCGCTCCATAAGACGCACTGACATTTCCCCCCTTTTTTTGGGGGAAAAGAGTGCGTCTTATGGAGCGAAAAATACGGTAGTTATAATGTAGCTGATTTATGAACACTGAAGATAAGGATACATGGAGATGTTTTCTGCAGTCCACTAGAACAAAGGGAACCTTTTAGAGGTGGAGATCTACCTGAATAATATGAATGAGATCAAAGATCACCGGGGTTCAACGCCATTTAAAAAAAAAAAAAGAAATTAACTAGCAAGGCCTAACTAAATAGTAAGGAAAATGTAGAACAATATAATAAAACAAATGTCAAATGTTTGTAAAAATACAAACTTAGCCTACCTTAAGAATGGACAGTGTCAGTCAGTAGGATAGTGAACAGTATTAGTAGGGCAGAGGTTTTTGTCAGACAGTAGAGCAGGGTATGGTATCAGTAGAGCAGTGGATGGTATCAGTAGAGCAGTGGACAGTGTTAGTCAGTAGAGTAGTGCAAAGTGTCAGTAGGGCGGAGGTTGGTGTCAGTAGGGCGGAGGCTGGTGTTAGTAGGGCAGAGGTTGGTGTCAGTAGGGCGGAGGTTTGTGTCAATAGGGCAGAGGATGGTGTCAGTAGAGCAGAGATTGGTGTCAGTAGGGCAGAGGATGGTGTTAGCAGTTTTTATTTTTTACAATTTTATTTTTCATTATTTTTCACAATTTTTTTAGGATCCCTGTTGAAAGGGGACCACTTGGGGAGGGGGCAGGCAGCAGAAAAAAGGAGGAACAAGGATGGGAGGGGCAGCAAGGGAGGCATTTACTAGATCCGATCCCCTGGACTTTCCTCCTGCAGCAGCTGTATGCTGGTGGGAGGGCGAGGAGGAGACGCTAGCTTTCAGCTGCTCCAGGAGGATAATAAAGGGGATCGTCATAAGGCAGGTATTTTAAAAATCTGAACTCCCAGCAAGTGGCTGGGGATTGGGATTTTGGGACCTAGCAACCAATCACCTGCGGGTTAATATGAAAAGTTCATTTGGATAGCTCCTCCTCCCGCCCTCCGCCCTGAGCTGCACCCCGCTGTGCACTGAGGATGACAGCAGCAGCGGGGGAGGCTGGGGAAAGTGGGAAGAGGGACCAGCAACTAAAAGGCGGGGGCTGGCAGCGCAGGTACCTGTTCGCTGTCTACCTGTCACCTGCCCGTGGTTGAGAGGTAGACTGCGATCGACTGGGGTTGCTGACCCCTGCACTAGAAAATAATAGCTGATGTATGGTTGATAAAAACCTGATTAGTTGCCATGGGAAGCCCAACTGATCTAACTACATTCCAGGTACATCAAAACAAAATGGGGTTGATTTACTAAAATCTGGTGCTGCTGTGCATGGTAGCCAATCATCTTCTAACTTCAGCTTGTTCAATTAACTGTTGGAAAAAAAAACCTGGAAGCTGATTGGTTTCTCTGCAGAGCTGCACCAGATTTTGCACTCTCCTGTTTTAGTAAATCAACCCCAGTGTGTTTAAGTCTTACAAAGTGATTTCTTTAGAAAGCACCCGCAGCCTGAGTACAAAAGCCTATTTCCTGACAGCATGCTTTAAAAAAGGGCTGTAGCTCTCTAAGCAGAAACAGTAGCCAGATCTATAGATCCGTAATCAGCAAAGCTCATCCTCCCTCACTTGGACTTAGCAGAGGACATGTTATACCTCTGCAGAGAAACCACTGCTACCATACACAGTGTAGAAACAACACAAATCTACTTCACATCAGCATGCACACTGCGTTAGCTGTGTAAAGTCATGTTAAAAATGCAAGTTTTTTAGCGTTTTTGCATTAGTGGTTTCCTGCATTTTTTTTGTTTTTTTTTATACATACAAAAAAATGTATTTTGCTCAAAAAGTCTAAAAACACTGGTTTGCCACGTTTTACTGCGTTTTTCAGCGTTAGAGCGTTTTTACAGCTAAAAAAAACTCCTCTCAAAACCCACTAGTTCTGGGGTTTTTTTTCCAGCCAAAAAAGGCCCTTGCCAAAAGGCACTGATTACAGCCTATGTGTGCATGGACACATAGGATAACATGCTGGGGGGTTTACTGACTGTAGAAAAAAATGGCAAAAGCCAAAAAACGGCAGCTGGAAAAACATCCAGTGTGCATGAGGACTTGTAATGCAAAAAGTACAAGAAAAGATCATTTTAAATGCTATAGACCAGTATTTCTAGTCAGGGCACCCATGAAAGTTATTTTCAGGCTCGGGGAACTCCAGTGTAAGACTTGGTTCCCATTACAGTGTATCAGGAATACCATCACATGCAGACACGTGCTTAATAGTATGCCCTTGCATTTGCAAATGCGATTTTCAGTGTGATTTCCATGCGTCCATTCTTCTGGAATGATTGGGCAACCCTACGTGCAGTAGGCAGATGTGAACCTTGAGCTCCTTCACACATGAAATTGGAGGACGGTAAAGTCACGTGGCTGAGCCAGGTTTTACCACCCCAACTGCTCCCGCTTTAGCTGAAGAGGTTGCTGTGGCCACAACTGGAAGTATACCCCCAGGTGGATAAGGCTGTGCTGCAAACTCCCCGCTACCGCTTGCATAACATGTGGCTGCAGCAGGGAGATGCTGCATTTAGCTATGGCACCCTGGTTGAAAAAGGCTATACTATACAATGCTGCTAAATAATAGTGGGGTCTCTTTCACATGGGGGTTATGTCAGTCTGTTTTTGACCCATCATTACATGCATTAAAAATGAAATGCAATGTATCTCAATGGATAGCCAGATGTCTATATCCACCCACATCTGGGTCCGTTTAGGTTATGTCTAGGTTTGCTTCTACTGACCTGACCGGATATGGGTGAATATAGATATCACAAGATGGAAAAAAAATTGCAGTGGAGCCAAATGCTATATACTGTATGTGACATTCATTTTTGTTTAATCAAACTCAGCACGGGATCAATCTAGGATCCCCTGCTGAGATTAAAGGGAAGGGTGCCTGTGTGAAAGGACCTAAATATAGAAAAAAAAAAAAATTAGACATATAGCAAAAACACATTCATGGATATAGGAGATAAAAGCGTAAGTAAAAGACGTGAAATTTGTTTTTACCAGCGGCAGATTATGATTTACATAGGCCCAAGGCAGTACTTACACCATAAACAGCACATGTTTTTCCGAGACTTGATCACTCAGTGAAACATCACCATAACTGCCTATTCCACATTATTTCATTTACATTTTTATTGGAACACACTTCACATCTCTCAGCATACCTCCTTTAAATTCAGCAAATGTGATATTTCTTGTATTTTGAAATGAAAAAAATAATAGTTATCTTCAGAAAAAAAAAGACCAATGTTTTCAAGGCAGTCACCAAACTCTCTTGGCCATAGCAGTTACAATCTAACAGTAATAGTACTGAGAGCCCAATATCCATTAAAAATACTAACTGTTCTCACGGAGATGTCAGTTTCCAAATCTAGTAACACATTATTGCCATAAATAGTTCCCCCGAGTGCCATATCCTCCCAAGACCATTGAAATGTAGACCACAAGACGCTCATCTAAGCTCACTATATTTTGACAAGATCTGTCTTGTAGTAGTGAACTTAAACGAGGAATTCCTTTCACTCCTTTTGTCATCACAGTATGACCCATTATGTTCTACCTCTGATTGTACTAAAGGAGAACTCCTCTCAAAACATACAATTCAGTTAGAAATATGAAAAGTCAATGATTGATGGAATAAACATATGTCTTTTTGTGTTCATTGCAAAAATAGGTTTCCAGCCCACAACAAGTCCAGGCTTTTCCCCATAAACAATTATCTTGTTAACATTTTGACTAAATTCATACATTTTAATGTGTGGTTTTTTTTTTTTCAACAATCATGCATTTATATGTAATGCTGACCATATTATGTGTGACAACTAGAGATGAGCGAAGAAATGAAAAATTCGATTCGACTGATTCGGCGAATTCGTGGACAATATTCGATTCGAGTCGAATAAATTCGCTGTGAATTTAACTTAAAAAAGGGTGTTTCTAGGCTTCAGAGAGACTTAATATTAGTGCAGAACACTGTACCTTTAATTTAAATGCCCTTGGAGTCTGCTGGGGAAGAGAAATAATACTGTCAGTCAGTATGACATGCAGATGAGTGCCGTCGATCTTAGAATCACCGCACACTTCACTCATTTGGGCAGTCACGGGGCCAAAACCAGAGTGTGGAGCCACAGTGTGGCGGTGGAGGCAGCAGCAATGGGAGGCCATACAGCACCCTATGACAAAAATGGAAACCACCAGCAGTGTGAGGAGACCTGAAAGTGGCACATGGCAGAGTGTGGCGATAGAGACAGCAGCAATGGGAGGCCGTACAGGGACCCATGACACACTCTGGACCTGGCAGCAGCATGAGGAGGCGGTACAGGGGCCCATGACAGATTACGGGCCTGGCAGCAGCATGAGGAGTCGGTACAGGGGCCCATGGCAGATTACGGGCCTGGCAGCAGCAATGGGAGGCCGTACAGGGACCCATGACACACTCTGGACCTGGCAGCAGCATGGGGAGGCGGTACAGGGGCCCATGACAGATTACGGGCCTGGCAGCAGCATGAGGAGTCGGTACGGGGGCCCATGACACACTCTGGACCTGGCAGCAGCATGAGGAGGCGGTACAGGGGCGCATGACAGATTACGAGCCTGGCAGCAGCAACTTGGACAGGAGGACGTTCAGCTTCTGCACCGTCGGGTGCGTGCTCGCAAACTGTTGTCTCTTGGAAACGGATTCCAAGAAAGACTGCTGACGGAATCCGTGAAGAGGAGTAGCAGGAGAAGGAGCATCTGAACGAGCGGAATATGCCAACAAGCGACAACAGTGGCCCATGACAGATTACGGGCCTGGCAGCAGCATGAGGAGTCGGTACGGGGGCCCATGGCAGATTACGGGCCTGGCAGCAGCTATGGGAGGCCCGTAATCTGCCAGCACCCTATGACAAAAAATGGAACCCACCAGCAGTGTGAGGAGACCTGAAAGTGGCACATGGCAGAGTGTGGCGATGGAGACAGCAGCAATGGGAGGCCGTACAGGGACCCATGAGAGACTCTGGACCTGGCAGCAGCATGAGGAGGCGGTATAGGGGCCCATGGCAGATTAGGGGCCTGGCAGCAGCTATGGGAGGCCCGTAATCTGCCAGCACCCTATGACAAAAAATGGAACACACCAGCAGTGTGAGGAGACCTGAAAGTGGCACATGGCAGAGTGTGGCGATGGAGGCAGCAGCAATGGGAGGCCGTACAGGGACCCATGAGAGACTCTGGACTTGGCAGCAGCATGAGGAGGCGGTATAGGGGCCCATGGCAGATTAGGGGCCTGGCAGCAGCTATGGGAGGCCCGTAATCTGCCAGCACCCTATGACAAAAAATGGAACACACCAGCAGTGTGAGGAGACCTGAAAGTGGCACATGTTTGGGGCATGATTCATGGCGGATTTAGTCAGTTGTGTCAGGAACTGGTGGTTTGAAATCCAGACTAATCCACGCCTGATTCATTTTCACAAACGTCAGTCTCTCCACACTTTGGGTGGACAGTCGTGTCCTCCGCGGAGTTGCAATACCTCCTGCCGCACTAAACACGCGCTCCGATGCCACGCTACTGGCCGGGCATGACAGCCTTTCAAGGGCAAATTCAGCTAGTTGGGGCCAAAGGTCAAGTTTCGTTGCCCAGTAGTCAAGGGGATTGTCTACCTCGGTTGGCAGGGTGCTGTCCAAGTAGGCCTAAGCCTGTTGTTTGAGGTCCTGCTCCAGGTCCACCTGATGCTGCTGCTGCTGCTGCGGCTGGTTAGTAGTTTCCTCACTGCGCTGGTGAAGAAAGCTACTCATCATCGACTGCAGACTGAGGCAGCCGCTGCTGGTGGAGCTGCCACTGCTCCTACCACCCCACCCCTCCCCTGCTGCCATGGCAGCGGAACACGAGCGCACAGGGCCCACAGTGTCTGAGGATGGACGTTGGCGCAGACAGGCAGAGACCAGCTGACTACATAGGTGTTTTTTATAGTACGTTATTTTGGCCTCCCTCTCAGCAGGTGTGAAAAAGGCCACCATTTTTGAACGGTAGCGAGGGTCCAACAAGGTGGACAGCCAAAAGTCATCCCTCTGTCTGATGGTTATTATTCGGCTGTCGCTACGCAAGCAACCGAGCATGCTATGGGCCATTTGTGCCAAGGAATGCGAGGGACTCCCTGCCTCCATCTCCACAGCATACTGCCACGGTGCGTCTAGGTCCTCTGTCTCCTCTTCCTCCTCCTCTACCAGATGCTCCTGCTCCTCCACTCCTGTCCGCTGAGTGGAAAAACCACCCATTTCACTCAATAATTCCTGAGCACCAATGTCCTCCTCTACCTCCTCCTCTTCTTCCAGTCCTGCCCCCACAGGGGCCATGTGGCGTTGAGATCTGTGCGCCACGTCTACCGCACCCTGACCAGCCATTGTTAACAGCATTTGTTCCAGGACGTGCAACAGAGGAATGACGTCGTTCATCCCATAGTCCTGCCGACTCACGAATAGCGTGGCCTCCTCAAAGGGCCTGAGCAAGCGCAGGTGTCACGCATGAGCTGCCAATGGCTGACATCTAAGTTACACAGGGAGTACCTTTATCTGCTTTTAACATCAGGAAATCTGTGATGGCCTTTTGCTGTTCGTAAAGGCGGTCTAACATATGTAGGGTTGAATTCCACCTTGTTGCAACGTCACAGCATGAGGAGTCGGTATAGGGGCCCATGGCAGATTAGGGGCCTGGCAGCAGTTATGGGAGGCCCATAATCTGCCAGCACCCTATGACAAAAAATGGAACACACCAGCAGTGTGAGGAGACCTGAAAGTGGCACATGGCAGAGTGTGGCGATGGAGACAGCAGCAATGGGAGGCCGTACAGGGACCCATGAGAGACTCTGGACCTGGCAGCAGCATGAGGAGGCGGTATATAGGGGCCTACGGCAGATTAGGGGCCTGGCAGCAGCTATAGGAGGCCCGTAATCTGCCAGCACCCTATGTCAAAAAATTCAACACACCAGCAGTGTGTGAGGAGACCTGAAAGTGGCACATGGCAGAGTGTGGCGATGGAGACAGCAGCAATGGGAGGCCGTACAGGGACCCATGACAGACTCTGGACTTGGCAGCAGCATGAGGAGGCGGTATATAGGGGCTTATGGCAGATTAGGGGCCTGGCAGCAGCTATAGGAGGCCCGTAATCTGCCAGCACCCTATGTCAAAAAATTCAACACACCAGCAGTGTGAGGAGACCTGAAAGTGGCACATGGCAGAGTGTGGCGATGGAGACAGCAGCAATGGGAGGCCGTACAGGGACCCATGACAGACTCTGAACTTGGCAGCAGCATGAGGAGGCGTTATATAGGGGCCCATGGCAGATTAGGGGCCTGGCAGCAGCTATGTGAGGCCCGTAATCTGCCTGCACCCTATGTCAAAAAATTTAACACACCAGCAGTGTGAAGAGACCTGAAAGTGGCACATGGCAGCAGAGTGTGGCGATGGAGACAGCAGCAATGGGAGGCCGTACAGGGACCATGACAGACTCTGGACTTGGCAGCAGCATGAGGAGGCGGTATATAGGGGCCCATGGCAGATTAGGGGCCTGGCAGCAGCTATGTGAGGCCCGTTATCTTGCAGCACCCTATGTCAAAAAATTTAACACACCAGCAGTGTGAAGAGACCTGAAAGTGGCACATGGCAGCAGAGTGTGGCGATGGAGACAGCAGCAATGGGAGGCCGTACAGGGACCCATGAGAGACTCTGGACCTGGCAGCAGCAGGAGGAGGCGGTATATAGGGGCCCATGGCAGATTAGGGGCCTGGCAGCAGCTATGTGAGGCCCGTAATCTGCCTGCACCCTATGTCAAAAAATTTAACACACCAGCAGTGTGAAGAGACCTGAAAGTGGCACATGGCAGCAGAGTGTGGCGATGGAGACAGCAGCAATGGGAGGCCGTACAGGGACCCATGACAGACTCTGAACTTGGCAGCAGCATGAGGAGGCGGTATATAGGGGCCCATGGCAGATTAGGGGCCTGGCAGCAGCTATAGGAGGCCCGTAATCTGCCAGCACCCTATGTCAAAAAATTTAACACACCAGCAGTGTGAAGAGACCTGAAAGTGGCACATGGCAGCAGAGTGTGGCGATGGAGACAGCAGCAATGGGAGGCCGTACAGGGACCCATGAGAGACTCTAGACTTGGCAGCAGCATGAGGAGGCGGTATATAGGGGCCCATGGCAGATTAGGGGCCTGGCAGCAGCTATGTGAGGCCCGTAATCTGCCTGCACCCTATGTCAAAAAATTAAACACACCAGCAGTGTGAAGAGACCTGAAAGTGGCACATGGCATGAGAGACTCTGGACCTGGCAGCAGCAGGAGGAGGTGGTATATAGGGGCCCATGGCAGATTAGGGGCCTGGCAGCAGCTATGTGAGGCCCGTAATCTGCCTGCACCCTATGTCAAAAAATTTAACACACCAGCAGTGTGAAGAGACCTGAAAGTGGCACATGGCAGCAGAGTGTGGCGATGGAGACAGCAGCAATGGGAGGCCGTACAGGGACCATGACAGACTCTGGACTTGGCAGCAGCATGAGGAGGCGGTATATAGGGGCCCATGGCAGATTAGGGGCCTGGCAGCAGCTATGTGAGGCCCGTTATCTTGCAGCACCCTATGTCAAAAAATTTAACACACCAGCAGTGTGAAGAGACCTGAAAGTGGCACATGGCAGCAGAGTGTGGCGATGGAGACAGCAGCAATGGGAGGCCGTACAGGGACCCATGAGAGACTCTGGACCTGGCAGCAGCAGGAGGAGGCGGTATATAGGGGCCCATGGCAGATTAGGGGCCTGGCAGCAGCTATGTGAGGCCCGTAATCTGCCTGCACCCTATGTCAAAAAATTTAACACACCAGCAGTGTGAAGAGACCTGAAAGTGGCACATGGCATGAGAGACTCTGGACCTGGCAGCAGCAGGAGGAGGCGGTATAGGGGCCCATGGCTGATTAGGGGCCTGGCAGCAGCTATGTGAGGCCCGTTATCTTGCAGCACCCTATGTCAAAAAATTTAACACACCAGCAGTGTGAAGAGACCTGAAAGTGGCACATGGCAGCAGAGTGTGGCGATGGAGACAGCAGCAATGGGAGGCCGTACAGGGACCATGACAGACTCTGGACTTGGCAGCAGCATGAGGAGGCGGTATATAGGGGCCCATGGCAGATTAGGGGCCTGGCAGCAGCTATGTGAGGCCCGTTATCTTGCAGCACCCTATGTCAAAAAATTTAACACACCAGCAGTGTGAAGAGACCTGAAAGTGGCACATGGCAGCAGAGTGTGGCGATGGAGACAGCAGCAATGGGAGGCCGTACAGGGACCCATGAGAGACTCTAGACTTGGCAGCAGCATGAGGAGGCGGTATATAGGGGCCCATGGCAGATTAGGGGCCTGGCAGCAGCTATGTGAGGCCCGTAATCTGCCTGCACCCTATGTCAAAAAATTAAACACACCAGCAGTGTGAAGAGACCTGAAAGTGGCACATGGCATGAGAGACTCTGGACCTGGCAGCAGCAGGAGGAGGTGGTATATAGGGGCCCATGGCAGATTAGGGGCCTGGCAGCAGCTATGTGAGGCCCGTAATCTGCCTGCACCCTATGTCAAAAAATTTAACACACCAGCAGTGTGAAGAGACCTGAAAGTGGCACATGGCAGCAGAGTGTGGCGATGGAGACAGCAGCAATGGGAGGCCGTACAGGGACCATGACAGACTCTGGACTTGGCAGCAGCATGAGGAGGCGGTATATAGGGGCCCATGGCAGATTAGGGGCCTGGCAGCAGCTATGTGAGGCCCGTTATCTTGCAGCACCCTATGTCAAAAAATTTAACACACCAGCAGTGTGAAGAGACCTGAAAGTGGCACATGGCAGCAGAGTGTGGCGATGGAGACAGCAGCAATGGGAGGCCGTACAGGGACCCATGAGAGACTCTGGACCTGGCAGCAGCAGGAGGAGGTGGTATATAGGGGCCCATGGCAGATTAGGGGCCTGGCAGCAGCTATGTGAGGCCCGTAATCTGCCTGCACCCTATGTCAAAAAATTTAACACACCAGCAGTGTGAAGAGACCTGAAAGTGGCACATGGCAGCAGAGTGTGGCGATGGAGACAGCAGCAATGGGAGGCCGTACAGGGACCATGACAGACTCTGGACTTGGCAGCAGCATGAGGAGGCGGTATATAGGGGCCCATGGCAGATTAGGGGCCTGGCAGCAGCTATGTGAGGCCCGTTATCTTGCAGCACCCTATGTCAAAAAATTTAACACACCAGCAGTGTGAAGAGACCTGAAAGTGGCACATGGCAGCAGAGTGTGGCGATGGAGACAGCAGCAATGGGAGGCCGTACAGGGACCCATGAGAGACTCTGGACCTGGCAGCAGCAGGAGGAGGCGGTATATAGGGGCCCATGGCAGATTAGGGGCCTGGCAGCAGCTATGTGAGGCCCGTAATCTGCCTGCACCCTATGTCAAAAAATTTAACACACCAGCAGTGTGAAGAGACCTGAAAGTGGCACATGGCAGCAGAGTGTGGCGATGGAGACAGCAGCAATGGGAGGCCGTACAGGGACCCATGAGAGACTCTGGACCTGGCAGCAGCAGGAGGAGGCGGTATATAGGGGCCCATGGCAGATTAGGGGCCTGGCAGCAGCTATGTGAGGCCCGTAATCTGCCTGCACCCTATGTCAAAAAATTTAACACACCAGCAGTGTGAAGAGACCTGAAAGTGGCACATGGCAGCAGAGTGTGGCGATGGAGACAGCAGCAATGGGAGGCCGTACAGGGACCATGACAGACTCTGGACTTGGCAGCAGCATGAGGAGGCGGTATATAGGGGCCCATGGCAGATTAGGGGCCTGGCAGCAGCTATGTGAGGCCCGTTATCTTGCAGCACCCTATGTCAAAAAATTTTACACACCAGCAGTGTGAAGAGACCTGAAAGTGGCACATGGCAGCAGAGTGTGGCGATGGAGACAGCAGCAATGGGAGGCCGTACAGGGACCCATGAGAGACTCTGGACCTGGCAGCAGCAGGAGGAGGTGGTATATAGGGGCCCATGGCAGATTAGGGGCCTGGCAGCAGCTATGTGAGGCCCGTAATCTGCCTGCACCCTATGTCAAAAAATTTAACACACCAGCAGTGTGAAGAGACCTGAAAGTGGCACATGGCAGCAGAGTGTGGCGATGGAGACAGCAGCAATGGGAGGCCGTACAGGGACCCATGAGAGACTCTGGACCTGGCAGCAGCAGGAGGAGGTGGTATATAGGGGCCCATGGCAGATTAGGGGCCTGGCAGCAGCTATGTGAGGCCCGTAATCTGCCTGCACCCTATGTCAAAAAATTTAACACACCAGCAGTGTGAAGAGACCTGAAAGTGGCACATGGCAGCAGAGTGTGGCGATGGAGACAGCAGCAATGGGAGGCCGTACAGGGACCATGACAGACTCTGGACTTGGCAGCAGCATGAGGAGGCGGTATATAGGGGCCCATGGCAGATTAGGGGCCTGGCAGCAGCTATGTGAGGCCCGTTATCTTGCAGCACCCTATGTCAAAAAATTTAACACACCAGCAGTGTGAAGAGACCTGAAAGTGGCACATGGCAGCAGAGTGTGGCGATGGAGACAGCAGCAATGGGAGGCCGTACAGGGACCCATGAGAGACTCTGGACCTGGCAGCAGCAGGAGGAGGCGGTATATAGGGGCCCATGGCAGATTAGGGGCCTGGCAGCAGCTATGTGAGGCCCGTAATCTGCCTGCACCCTATGTCAAAAAATTTAACACACCAGCAGTGTGAAGAGACCTGAAAGTGGCACATGGCAGCAGAGTGTGGCGATGGAGACAGCAGCAATGGGAGGCCGTACAGGGACCCATGAGAGACTCTGGACCTGGCAGCAGCAGGAGGAGGCGGTATATAGGGGCCCATGGCAGATTAGGGGCCTGGCAGCAGCTATGTGAGGCCCGTAATCTGCCTGCACCCTATGTCAAAAAATTTAACACACCAGCAGTGTGAAGAGACCTGAAAGTGGCACATGGCAGCAGAGTGTGGCGATGGAGACAGCAGCAATGGGAGGCCGTACAGGGACCATGACAGACTCTGGACTTGGCAGCAGCATGAGGAGGCGGTATATAGGGGCCCATGGCAGATTAGGGGCCTGGCAGCAGCTATGTGAGGCCCGTAATCTGCCTGCACCCTATGTCAAAAAATTTAACACACCAGCAGTGTGAAGAGACCTGAAAGTGGCACATGGCAGCAGAGTGTGGCGATGGAGACAGCAGCAATGGGAGGCCGTACAGGGACCATGACAGACTCTGGACTTGGCAGCAGCATGAGGAGGCGGTATATAGGGGCCCATGGCAGATTAGGGGCCTGGCAGCAGCTATGTGAGGCCCGTTATCTTGCAGCACCCTATGTCAAAAAATTTAACACACCAGCAGTGTGAAGAGACCTGAAAGTGGCACATGGCAGCAGAGTGTGGCGATGGAGACAGCAGCAATGGGAGGCCGTACAGGGACCCATGAGAGACTCTGGACCTGGCAGCAGCAGGAGGAGGCGGTATATAGGGGCCCATGGCAGATTAGGGGCCTGGCAGCAGCTATGTGAGGCCCGTAATCTGCCTGCACCCTATGTCAAAAAATTTAACACACCAGCAGTGTGAAGAGACCTGAAAGTGGCACATGGCAGCAGAGTGTGGCGATGGAGACAGCAGCAATGGGAGGCCGTACAGGGACCCATGAGAGACTCTGGACCTGGCAGCAGCAGGAGGAGGCGGTATATAGGGGCCCATGGCAGATTAGGGGCCTGGCAGCAGCTATGTGAGGCCCGTAATCTGCCTGCACCCTATGTCAAAAAATTTAACACACCAGCAGTGTGAAGAGACCTGAAAGTGGCACATGGCAGCAGAGTGTGGCGATGGAGACAGCAGCAATGGGAGGCCGTACAGGGACCATGACAGACTCTGGACTTGGCAGCAGCATGAGGAGGCGGTATATAGGGGCCCATGGCAGATTAGGGGCCTGGCAGCAGCTATGTGAGGCCCGTTATCTTGCAGCACCCTATGTCAAAAAATTTTACACACCAGCAGTGTGAAGAGACCTGAAAGTGGCACATGGCAGCAGAGTGTGGCGATGGAGACAGCAGCAATGGGAGGCCGTACAGGGACCCATGAGAGACTCTGGACCTGGCAGCAGCAGGAGGAGGTGGTATATAGGGGCCCATGGCAGATTAGGGGCCTGGCAGCAGCTATGTGAGGCCCGTAATCTGCCTGCACCCTATGTCAAAAAATTTAACACACCAGCAGTGTGAAGAGACCTGAAAGTGGCACATGGCAGCAGAGTGTGGCGATGGAGACAGCAGCAATGGGAGGCCGTACAGGGACCATGACAGACTCTGGACTTGGCAGCAGCATGAGGAGGCGGTATATAGGGGCCCATGGCAGATTAGGGGCCTGGCAGCAGCTATGTGAGGCCCGTTATCTTGCAGCACCCTATGTCAAAAAATTTAACACACCAGCAGTGTGAAGAGACCTGAAAGTGGCACATGGCAGCAGAGTGTGGCGATGGAGACAGCAGCAATGGGAGGCCGTACAGGGACCCATGAGAGACTCTGGACCTGGCAGCAGCAGGAGGAGGTGGTATATAGGGGCCCATGGCAGATTAGGGGCCTGGCAGCAGCTATGTGAGGCCCGTAATCTGCCTGCACCCTATGTCAAAAAATTTAACACACCAGCAGTGTGAAGAGACCTGAAAGTGGCACATGGCAGCAGAGTGTGGCGATGGAGACAGCAGCAATGGGAGGCCGTACAGGGACCCATGAGAGACTCTGGACCTGGCAGCAGCAGGAGGAGGCGGTATATAGGGGCCCATGGCAGATTAGGGGCCTGGCAGCAGCTATGTGAGGCCCGTAATCTGCCTGCACCCTATGTCAAAAAATTTAACACACCAGCAGTGTGAAGAGACCTGAAAGTGGCACATGGCAGCAGAGTGTGGCGATGGAGACAGCAGCAATGGGAGGCCGTACAGGGACCCATGAGAGACTCTGGACCTGGCAGCAGCAGGAGGAGGCGGTATATAGGGGCCCATGGCAGATTAGGGGCCTGGCAGCAGCTATGTGAGGCCCGTAATCTGCCTGCACCCTATGTCAAAAAATTTAACACACCAGCAGTGTGAAGAGACCTGAAAGTGGCACATGGCAGCAGAGTGTGGCGATGGAGACAGCAGCAATGGGAGGCCGTACAGGGACCATGACAGACTCTGGACTTGGCAGCAGCATGAGGAGGCGGTATATAGGGGCCCATGGCAGATTAGGGGCCTGGCAGCAGCTATGTGAGGCCCGTTATCTTGCAGCACCCTATGTCAAAAAATTTTACACACCAGCAGTGTGAAGAGACCTGAAAGTGGCACATGGCAGCAGAGTGTGGCGATGGAGACAGCAGCAATGGGAGGCCGTACAGGGACCCATGAGAGACTCTAGACTTGGCAGCAGCATGAGGAGGCGGTATATAGGGGCCCATGGCAGATTAGGGGCCTGGCAGCAGCTATGTGAGGCCCGTAATCTGCCTGCACCCTATGTCAAAAAATTTAACACACCAGCAGTGTGAAGAGACCTGAAAGTGGCACATGGCAGCAGAGTGTGGCGATGGAGACAGCAGCAATGGGAGGCCGTACAGGGACCCATGAGAGACTCTGGACCTGGCAGCAGCAGGAGGAGGCGGTATATAGGGGCCTATGGCAGATTAGGGGCCTGGCAGCAGCTATAGGAGGCCCGTAATCTGCCAGCACCCTATGTCAAAAAATTCAACACACCAGCAGTGTGAGGAGACCTGAAAGTGGCACATGTTTGAGGCATGATTCATGGCGGATTTAGTCAGTTGTGTCAGGAACTGGTGGTTTGAAATCCAGACTAATCCACGCCTGATTCATTTTCACAAACGTGAGTCTCTCCACACTTTGGGTGGACAGTCGTGTCCTCCGCGGAGTTACAATACCTCCTGCCGCACTAAACACGCGCTCCGATGCCACGCTACTGGCCGGGCATGACAGCCTTTCAAGGGCAAATTCAGCTAGTTGGGGCCAAAGGTCAAGTTTCGTTGCCCAGTAGTCAAGGGGATTGTCTACCTCGGTTGGCAGGGTGCTGTCCAAGTAGGCCCAAGCCTGTTGTTTGAGCTCCTGCTCCAGGTCCACCTGATGCTGCTGCTGCTGCTGCGGCTGGTTAGTAGTTTCCTCACTGCGCTGGTGAAGAAAGCTACTCATCATCGACTGCAGACTGAGGCAGCCGCTGCTGGTGGAGCTGCCACTGCTCCTACCACCCCACCCCTCCCCTGCTGCCATGCCAGCGGAACGCGAGCGCACAGGGCCCACAGTGTCTGAGGATGGACGTTGGCGCACAAAGGCAGAGACCAACTGACTACATAGGTGGTTTTTATAGTACGTAATTTTGGCCTCCCTCTCAGCAGGTGTGAAAAAGGCCACCATTTTGGACCGGTAGCGAGGGTCCAACAAGGTGGACAGCCAAAAGTCATCCCTCTGTCTGATGGTTATTATTCGGCTGTCGCTACGCAAGCAACCGAGCATGCTATGGGCCATTTGTGCCAAGGAATGCGAGGGACTCCCTGCCTCCATCTCCACAGCATACTGCCACGGTGCGTCTGGGTCCTCTGTCTCCTCCTCCTCCTCCTCTACCAGATGCTCCTGCTCCTCCACTCCTGTCCGCTGAGTGGAAAAACCACCCATTTCACTCAATAATTCCTGAGCACAAATGTCCTCCTCTACCTCCTCCTCTTCTTCCTGTCCTGCCCCCACAGGGGTCATGTGGCGTTGAGATCTGTGCGCCACGTCTACCGCACCCTGACCAGCCATTGTTAACAGCATTTGTTCCAGGACGTGCAACAGAGGAATGACGTCGTTCATCCCATAGTCCTGCCGACTCACGAATAGCGTGGCCTCCTCAAAGGGCCTGAGCAAGCGGCAGGTGTCACGCATGAGCTGCCAATGGCTGACATCTAAGTTACACAGGGGAGTACCTTTATCCGCTTGTAACATCAGGAAATCGGTGATGGCCTTTCGCTGCTCGTAAAGGCGGTCTAACATGTGTAGGGTTGAATTCCACCTTGTTGCAACGTCGCAGATCAGGCGATGCTGTGGAATTCCGTTCTGCCGCTGCAGCTCAATGAGGGTGTTCTTTGCGGTGTAGGAATGGCTGAAATGCATGCACAGTTTACGTGACATTTTAAGGATGTCTTGCAGTGGGATGGTGGATTTTAGGAACCGCTTGACAACCAGATTGAACACGTGAGCCATGCATGGCGCATGGCACAACCTTCCTTGACGCAGAGCAGACACCATGTTCTTTCCGTTGTCAGTCAACATGGTTCCGATTTTTAGTTTGCGCGGAGACAGCCATCTGTCGATTTCTCTGTTCATTACACTCAGCAGTTCCTCCCCTGTGTGACTACGTTCGCCAAGGCATACCAGGTGCAGCACAGCGTGACACCGTTGCGCCCTGCACATGTGATATGCCGGTCGGGTAATGGGACTTGGCACGGGGGTGGCGGCTGAGGACACGGCGGAAAAAGAGGTGGTAGAGGCGGACATGCTTGCTGGACCAAGGACGTGCAAACGTGGAGGCAAAAGCGTCGTGACCTGTCCAAGTTGCTGGTGCGGCTGTGCCGGCACCACGTTCACCCAGTGGGCCGTAAATGACATGTACTGTCCCTGACCGTAGTTACAGCTCCACACGTCGGCGCTGCCGTGCACTTTGGCAGAGACCGACATGCTCAAAGACTGGCCCACCATCTCTTCTACATGTGAATGCAGGGCTGGCACTGCCTTTTGGGCAAAGAAATGACGGCTTGGCACTCTCCACCGCGGCGCGGCACAAGCCATCATTTCTCGGAAAGGTGCTGAGTCCACCAGTTGGAAAGGGAGGGACTGCAGCACCAGCAACTTGGACAGGAGGACGTTCAGCTTTTGCACCGTCGGGTGCGTGCTCGCAAACTGTTGTCTCTTGGATACGGATTCCAAGAAAGACTGTTGACGGAATCCGAGAAGAGGAGTAGCAGGAGAAGGAGCATCTGAACGAGCGGAAGATGCCAATGAGCGACAACTCCCCTCAGCAGAGGTGTTGGAGCCTTGACTGGCTGATAGAGGGCGATTGACGACGTCGGGTGACGGAGCAAGTAACGGAGCGGGTGATGGAGCGGGGGCTGGGGCAGGCAGAACCGCCGTATGTTTATCACGGTTTTCCCAGGCCACCGAATGGTGACGCTGCATATGCTGACGCAACGCTGTAGTCCCAACATGGGCCCCCTGGCCACGCTTGCATTTCTGGCCACATAGTCGACATACGGCTACGTTTACTTCCTCGGGCGGCTTGAGGAAAAATTGCCACACCACCGAGTAGGAAACTTTGCCCCCGCTACTCTTCACTGGCTGACTGCTACTTCCTCCGTGCGCACCGGCACCACTACTGGCCGTGGTGGTAGGCTGCAGTGGAGCTGGTGCTCTACTCCGTGGACGTTTGGCTCCACTGACACTGATGCGACCCTGCTGCTGTCTCCTGGGCAACCCACCGACTGTTTTGCTCGCTGCCAAGCTGCCACCCTCTTCTCCTGATGATGCGGAAGAAATTGCCTGATGACGACGAGGCTGCCAAGTGCGATCAACCTCCTCATCATCAAGTAGGGTCTCCGCCTCACTACTAGCCCCCTCGGCTGCGTCTGGGTCAGGAGACAGACCTGTCTCTAGACCGGCTACCGAGCCACTCTCCTCGCCAGTACTTGTTCGCTTGGCTGCTGAAAAGGCCGATGTCTCCCCCCGTTCCTGACCGCCCTCTGTTAGCTCTTCCTCACTGTACAGTGGGGCTGAGCCCACAGCATGCGATACTTCGCTTGGTGAGGGAACAGCAAAGGACAGGGGCAGGTAGAGGACACGTGATTTCAGTGGGCTTGGTCCCGGGCCATGCCAACTAACGGTTGTGTCTGACGTACCCACCGACCGTTGGCTGTAGGTGTCAGAGGTGACCTGGGAAGAGGAAGACGACCGAGCCAACCAATCAATGACGGCAGGGTTGTCGGTGGAGACACGACCGCTGGATGACACCGGGAGCACTGGCCTCTGGCTGCGAATACTGCTGCCTCGACCCCTTCCTCTGCTGCCACGTCTGCTCGCTCCTAAAACATTGCCTCCTCTGCCACTCCTCTGCATGTTGTCTGACATACTATTTAATTCAACGATTAGGTGTCCCTGAGTAACAATTCTCTGGCACTCAGTAACAATTCTGTCTGTCCCTGAGTATGAATTCTGTGGCCCTGAGTAACAATTGTGTGTCTGTGCAAGTAACAATTCTGTGTCTGTGCAAGTAACAATTTTGTGTCTGTGAGAGTAACAATTCTCTGGCACTCAGTAACAATTCTGTCTGTCCCTGAGTAACAATTCTCTGGCACTCAGTAACAATTCTGTCTGTCCCTGAGTAACAATTCTGTCTGTCCCTGAGTATGAATTCTGTGGCCCTGAGTAAGAATTCTCTGGCACTCAGTAACAATTCTGTCTGTCCCTGAGTATGAATTCTGTGGCCCTGAGTAACAATTGTGTGTCTGTGCAAGTAACAATTCTGTGTCTGTGCAAGTAACAATTTTGTGTCTGTGAGAGTAACAATTCTCTGGCACTCAGTAACAATTCTGTCTGTCCCTGAGTAACAATTCTCTGGCACTCAGTAACAATTCTGTCTGTCCCTGAGTATGAATTCTGTGGCCCTGAGTAACAATTCTGTCTCTGTGCGAGTAACAATTCTGTGTCTGTGCAAGTAACAATTTTGTGTCTGTGAGAGTAACAATTCTCTGGCACTCAGTAACAATTCTGTCTGTCCCTGAGTAACAATTCTCTGGCACTCAGTAACAATTCTGTCTGTCCCTGAGTAACAATTCTCTGGCACTCAGTAACAATTCTGTCTGTCCCTGAGTAACAATTCTCTGGCACTCAGTAACAATTGTGTGTCTGTGCAAGTAACAATTCTGTGTCTGTGCAAGTAACAATTTTGTGTCTGTGAGAGTAACAATTCTCTGGCACTCAGTAACAATTCTGTCTGTCCCTGAGTAACAATTCTCTGGCACTCAGTAACAATTCTGTCTGTCCCTGAGTATGAATTCTGTGGCCCTGAGTAACAATTCTGTCTCTGTGCGAGTAACAATTCTGTGTCTGTGCAAGTAACAATTTTGTGTCTGTGAGAGTAACAATTCTCTGGCACTCAGTAACAATTCTGTCTGTCCCTGAGTAACAATTCTCTGGCACTCAGTAACAATTCTGTCTGTCCCTGAGTAACAATTCTCTGGCACTCAGTAACAATTCTGTCTGTCCCTGAGTAACAATTCTCTGGCACTCAGTAACAATTGTGTGTCTGTGCAAGTAACAATTCTGTGTCTGTGCAAGTAACAATTTTGTGTCTGTGAGAGTAACAATTCTCTGGCACTCAGTAACAATTCTGTCTGTCCCTGAGTAACAATTCTCTGGCACTCAGTAACAATTCTGTCTGTCCCTGAGTATGAATTCTGTGGCCCTGAGTAACAATTCTGTCTCTGTGCGAGTAACAATTCTGTGTCTGTGCAAGTAACAATTTTGTGTCTGTGAGAGTAACAATTCTCTGGCACTCAGTAACAATTCTGTCTGTCCCTGAGTAACAATTCTATGGCACTCAGTAACAATTCTGTCTTCCCTGAGTAACAATTCTCTGGCACTCAGTAACAATTCTGTCTGTCCCTGAGTATGAATTCTGTGGCCCTGAGTAACAATTCTGTCTCTGTGCGAGTAACAATTCTGTGTCTGTGCAAGTAACAATTTTGTGTCTGTGAGAGTAACAATTCTCTGGCACTCAGTAACAATTCTGTCTGTCCCTGAGTAACAATTCTCTGGCACTCAGTAACAATTCTGTCTGTCCCTGAGTAACAATTCTCTGGCACTCAGTAACAATTGTGTGTCTGTGCAAGTAACAATTCTGTGTCTGTGCAAGTAACAATTTTGTGTCTGTGAGAGTAACAATTCTCTGGCACTCAGTAACAATTCTGTCTGTCCCTGAGTAACAATTCTCTGGCACTCAGTAACAATTCTGTCTGTCCCTGAGTATGAATTCTGTGGCCCTGAGTAACAATTCTGTCTCTGTGCGAGTAACAATTCTGTGTCTGTGCAAGTAACAATTTTGTGTCTGTGAGAGTAACAATTCTCTGGCACTCAGTAACAATTCTGTCTGTCCCTGAGTAACAATTCTCTGGCACTCAGTAACAATTCTGTCTGTCCCTGAGTAACAATTCTCTGGCACTCAGTAACAATTCTGTCTGTCCCTGAGTAACAATTCTCTGGCACTCAGTAACAATTGTGTGTCTGTGCAAGTAACAATTCTGTGTCTGTGCAAGTAACAATTTTGTGTCTGTGAGAGTAACAATTCTCTGGCACTCAGTAACAATTCTGTCTGTCCCTGAGTAACAATTCTCTGGCACTCAGTAACAATTCTGTCTGTCCCTGAGTATGAATTCTGTGGCCCTGAGTAACAATTCTGTCTCTGTGCGAGTAACAATTCTGTGTCTGTGCAAGTAACAATTTTGTGTCTGTGAGAGTAACAATTCTCTGGCACTCAGTAACAATTCTGTCTGTCCCTGAGTAACAATTCTATGGCACTCAGTAACAATTCTGTCTTCCCTGAGTAACAATTCTCTGGCACTCAGTAACAATTCTGTCTGTCCCTGAGTATGAATTCTGTGGCCCTGAGTAACAATTCTGTCTCTGTGCGAGTAACAATTCTGTGTCTGTGCAAGTAACAATTTTGTGTCTGTGAGAGTAACAATTCTCTGGCACTCAGTAACAATTCTGTCTGTCCCTGAGTAACAATTCTCTGGCACTCAGTAACAATTCTGTCTGTCCCTGAGTATGAATTCTGTGGCCCTGAGTAACAATTGTGTGTCTGTGCAAGTAACAATTCTGTGTCTGTGCAAGTAACAATTTTGTGTCTGTGAGAGTAACAATTCTCTGGCACTCAGTAACAATTCTGTCTGTCCCTGAGTAACAATTCTCTGGCACTCAGTAACAATTCTGTCTGTCCCTGAGTAACAATTCTGTCTGTCCCTGAGTATGAATTCTGTGGCCCTGAGTAAGAATTCTCTGGCACTCAGTAACAATTCTGTCTGTCCCTGAGTATGAATTCTGTGGCCCTGAGTAACAATTGTGTGTCTGTGCAAGTAACAATTCTGTGTCTGTGCAAGTAACAATTTTGTGTCTGTGAGAGTAACAATTCTCTGGCACTCAGTAACAATTCTGTCTGTCCCTGAGTAACAATTCTCTGGCACTCAGTAACAATTCTGTCTGTCCCTGAGTAACAATTCTCTGGCACTCAGTAACAATTCTGTCTGTCCCTGAGTAACAATTCTGTCTGTCCCTGAGAATGAATTCTGTGGCCCTGAGTAAGAATTCTCTGGCACTCAGTAACAATTCTGTCTGTCCCTGAGTAACAATTCTCTGGCACTCAGTAACAATTCTGTCTGTCCCTGAGTAAAAATTCTGTGGCCCTAATAACGTTTCTGTGGCCCTAAGTAACAATTCTCTGGCACTGAGTAACAATTCTGTCTGTCCCTGAGTATGAATTCTGTGGCCCTAACTAGCGTTTCTTTGTCCCTAAATAACGATTCTGTGGCCCTCATTAACAAGTCTGTGTCCCTGAGTAATGGTTCTCTGTCCCTAAGTAACTTCTCTCTGTCCCCAATTCTCGTTTCTGTGGCCCTAACTCTGTCCCTGTCCCTAGTACAGAGCGGTCTGCCTCTGTTCAATGACTGCAGGCAAATGAAGATTTCCAAAATGGCCGCTATATATACCTCGACCATTACACAGTGCTGGCTGGCTGGCTGCTGATTGGCTGATGCGATCACATGTCGTTGAGGAATGCATTATGGGGCAGCGCGCCTTGTCTGCGCGCCTTCCCCGACATCCCCGCTCCGTCGCCGCACATGTCAGCCGCCATTTTCGGAAAAATTTCGATTCGCGCGTCCGAATTAGGCTGTTTTTCGGATTCGGCACGAATCGAAATTTTTCCGAAATTCGACTCGAATTCCACTTCGGATACTTCGATTCGCTCATCTCTAGTGACAACGTATTACAAAAATAAATAAGCTACATCCAGTACCATTCAATACAATGGCTAACCTGTTGAGATGCCATGCAATAAAGAAGCATGGGTATATTATACAGTGGGTATAGAAAAGAATCACCCTTCTTTAAAACAATCACATTTTGTTGCTTTGCAGCCTGAAAGGAAGAGTGTGACAGTTTTTGTTTTATCCAGCTATATTTACTCAATGCAACTTATAACATCCAAGCGAAAAACACAACACCAACATGTCAGTGAAAATCAAAAACAGAATCATTGAGTTGGAGAAAGGATCACCCTCTTCCTAAAAATGACTTGTTTTACAAGTGTAGCTAATCACCTTCTCAATAGTTTGACTTTCAACTGTGATCAGTTGTGGTCATTTTGATTAGCTTTAAAAGAGCTTTCCTGGAGCATTGCAGTCCCTGATAGTGCAGTTGAACCAAAGAATCAACTATGGGTAGCAAAGAATCAACTATGGGTGGCAAAGCACTGTCAAAAGATTTTCAGGGATAAAGTTGTGGACAGGCAAAAGTCAGGAGGTACAAAAATATTTAACCTCCCTGCCGGTATTCCCGAGTGTAGGTCGGGGTAAAATTTCTATACCAAAAGCGGTAACCCCGAGCTACACTCGGGCTTACCATGCGGCGCTGCATAGGGAGTCCCTGCAGCACTTACCTTGTCCTTCGCTCCCGCGATGTGTCCCCTGCAGCGTCCCCGGCCATCTCCTCCGGCTGATGCCAGCATCCAGCTCCTGTGTTCCGGTCCCTGTGACGTCGGGACGTACGGGCGCTGCTGGCGGCGGGAAATTTGAAAATTTAAAAAAATTTTCATTTTTTTCAAAACGATTTTACATAGTAAAACATTGCTGTTTCAACCCATTCACATACATTTTGTCCCTAGTGCTCTGGCCTGTCCCCTGTCTCCATTTTGAATGTTCTTTCTGCTTGGAAACTTAGAAAAGTCCATGGCATCCAAAAAGCGTCCCTTTTGGTCAAAAGCGGGTTTAGATCAGCTAGAGAACAGCGATAGTAAATCAGAACCACTTGCAGAATTGAGTGATAATGATTCGTGGAGAAATTCGTCATCAGACACTGAAAACAATTTTGCAACTTTGCTCAGCAATGTGCGAACTTGGCGCTCTATTTCAAATTTCAGTGTTTTTGGTTTGATTATATTATTGAATTAAATGTAATATTATTATATTATTATTTTTTATGATTATTTATTAAATTTTAATTCATGATTTTGTGTTTCAAATTTTATCATACCCGGGATGTTTAATAGACTCTTGTTCGGACAGATTTCAGTGAGTTATTCCTAAAAATTACAGCCTACAATAAAAAAACTACATATTTCCATGCAAAATAATGGTACCGCTTTCAGCACCAAAAATCTGAAATAATCAGACCGCTAGGGAGGTTAAAGGGCTTTATCAATGCCTAAAACCACATCAGTGTCTATTATTTAGAAGTGGAAGGCATTTGGTACAACACAGACCCTCACTGGATCATAACATCACTCCAAGCTGGATGAAAGAGCCAGGAGGAAACTGGTCAGAGAGGCTACCAAGAGGCCTACAGCAACTCTGAAGCAGTTGCAGGAATTTATAATATAGAGTGGTCATTCTGTGAATGTGACACCAATATCACAAATTCTTTACAAATATGGCTTGTATGGGAGGGCTGCTAGAAAAAAAGCCGCTCCTCATGAAAGGCCACATGCTGACAACACTGAGCTTTGCCAAAACGCACCTTGAAGATTCTGAGGCTACATGGAAAAAAGTGTTATGGTCAGATGAGACTTCGTCCTCATGCACACTGGACGTTTTTACAGCTGCTTTTTTTGTCTTTTGCTGTTTTTTTTTCTACAGCCAGTGAACTCCCCAGCATGTTATCCTATGTGTCTATGCATATACAGGCTGTAATCAGCGTTTGTTTGGCTGGAGGGGTTTCTAGAGGAGTTTTTTAGCTGTAAAAACGCTCTAATGCTGAAAAACACGGTAAAAGGCTGCAAAATGTGGCAAACTGGCATTTTTGGACTTTTTTTGACCAAAAAAAATATTTTTGGGTAAAATGCTATAAAATGCAAACGTGGAAAAACGAGGCTAGACGCTAATACAAAAACACTAAAAAACTAGCATTTTTAAAGTGACTTTACACAGCTAATGCTACCAGCGTTATTAAAATGGAGCCTAAAATTTAATGACTTGGCCTCAACACTAAACGGTGTGTCTGTCTAATCCAATATAGCTCACCAGCCAAATAACACCATTACTACAGTAAAGCATAGAGGTGGGAATATCATGTTATGGGGGGTTTCTCTGCAGCAGGGACTAGATCACTTGTCAGGATAGAAGGAAAAATGGATGGGGAAAATACCATCAAATTTATGAGGGAAATCTGCTGCCCTCTGCTAGAGAGTTGTCAATGGGAAGAAGGTTTACCTTCCAACATGACAATGATCCAAAGCACACAGTAAAGATGACCACACAGTGGTTGAAGGAGAAAAAGGAGAATCTCTTTGCATGGCCTAGTCAGAGCCCAGACTTACACCCCATTAAAAATCTGTGGAATGACTTGAAGACTGCAGTTCACAACCGGTCACCATCAAATTAAACTGAACTTGAGTAGTTCTGCAAAAGAAGAGTGGGCCAATATTGCAAAGCCTAGATGTGCAATGTTAGTAGAGACATATCCCAACAGACTAAAGGCTGGAATTAAAGCAAAAGGTGATTCAACAACAAGGGGGTCATCCTTTTTCCTTCTTGTTTTTTTGAATTTTTTTATTTTTTTTTCTGACATGTCGGTATTATACCTTCTATTTACAGTTGGATAAAACAAAAAATGTGTCTGTCTTCATTTCAGGCTGCAAAGCAGCAAAATGTGATTATTTTAGGGGGTGATTCTTTTCTATACCCAGTGTACATAGTTAGATTGGAGCAATGTAACTATCTACTGTACAGCGCTGAGCATACCCTTTGGCGCTATGTAAATACTGTATAATAATAATAATGTAATGACATACCTGGCGGATACTGCTGGAAGCTGTAATCACTGAAGTAGACATTGCTACCCCCATGATTTCCATCTACACCTAGAAGCATGTGAAAATCACTGGAGTAGTGGTGTCTAGTTCAGTGATTTCTAGCTTCCAGTGGCCTCGGCCACGTATAGTACTGTATATACAAAATTACATTGGTCCAAGCTGGACCAGTGTAACTGTGTATAATATAGCCATGCCTGGAATTCGTTACTGCCAGCATGAATACACACAGGCCTGAATGGGTCTCTTTTTTGCTTTACCTATGCAGAGCAAAACAACAGGTTTACTTTAAAGCCCAACTTCAGGAGTGTGGTCACCTCCTAGAGAAACCTTTCCTTGCCGCGGGGCTGTAAAATGTGTAGGGGACGGTATAAGCAGTTTTACTTACCTGATCCTCCGCTCCTCTGGCAGACAGCGCTCTCCTCTTCTGTGACAGTGGACTGTTCCTTGTCCTCACCTCCAGTGCAAGTGTGGTCTATGGCTACGGTCCCTACATCGGTGCTGATGACATCAGAGGACCTTAAAGGATAAGTTCATCTTTCCTAACATGTTACATGTTACACCCATGTTCAGGGTGTAACATGTTATGAATGCATCTGTCCCCACTCCCCTGCTTTGACAGCTAGTGGGGGATCTTCTCTCCACTCGCTAGCTGTCTAATTTAAAAAAAAAACGTGGCTGTGTGGGGCTCAACCGGCCCGGCCACATCACTCACTCACAGTCCTCTATGAATGAGAAACTACAAGTCCTGACAGTGGCTGTCAGCTTGTAGTCCTCAATGAACTGTGGAACACTGTGGTAGTTCATTGATTCATCCTACCACTTTATCTCCTTGCTCGTACATCCTGTATAGGCAAGCACATATATTGACAGGTCTGCAGGAGACCTGCATGTCACCAGTGATCTGCTGATCACTGGTGCAATGGGTTCCAGGCTTCTGCAACCAAAAATAATAAATGCACATTTTTTTACCTGCAAAAAAATGTGCATTTATTATTTTAGATAAAAAGGTAAAGTTATCCTTAAAATAAAATAGCATGTCATCCACATATAAGGAGACACATTCTTCTATGGTACCAGCATAAATTCTTGTTAGTTGTGGTGAAGTTCAGATAAGCGCCGCCAATGATTCTATTGCTAGGGTGAATAGGAGGTGGGATAGTGGACACCCCTGCCTAGGAAAGGGGATTCTATTGCTAGGGTGAATAGGAGGTGGGATAGTGGACACCCCTGAATAGGAAAGGGGATAGAGATGCATGCATTTACTCTTAAGATATGCCATGGGAAGGATATGTAGGATATGAAGTTGTTCCCAAAACCAAATTTATGTAGGACAGTGGTAAGGTAGGGCCATTTAATAAAGTCAAAGACTTTATGTGTGTCTAGCAGAGGCGAAACTAGAATCTTCAGGACCCTGGTGCAACAAAAAAACATAAAGGGCCCCCTGACCCCCGTCCAGGGGCCCTTCTCTCCAAGCCCAGGGCCCTTACCTCTGAGCCCAGTGGCAGAATGCCAGGGGCCAGTTGGAAGTGCGACCTTTGCGACCCTGGTAGTTCTGCCACTGGTGCCAGCAATTTTTTGTTTTTTTTTAAATATTTTTTACCATTCTATTTTAGAACAATATTCTTTTTATTATTTTTTTTTAATTTTCAGGAGCTCTGTTGTGGGACGTTTATGAGATATCAGGGGTCAGACAGGAGATGTTTCAATGATTCACCTTTGTGACAGAGAAAGGAGATTGAGGATACAGCCCTCAATCTCTTTCTCTGCAGCCTCAGCTGCACAGAATGAACGGACAGGAATAGCTCTGGAAAATACAAAACATAAAAAATGAGTGCACTGTATGCTAAAAAAACATAAACAATAATAAATAAAATAAATACTGCTGCATAGAAAATGTGCATAAATTAATTGAAATGATATAAGTCCACATTCATATATTAAATAATTAAAGTCCCAAAATCCAATAAAACAGTGCTGTGTGCTAAAGAAATCCTCCAACAGAAAGTGCATAGGTGTCCACAAATGCTTGACAAAAAAGAAAAAATCAGCCTCTTACCAGACACTTTGATCTCCAAGCAAGAGATCAAACGAGAGGATGGTGTTCAGATCCCAGACTGACACCCTAGTTAGCTGTATCAAGGAGATGAATAGAAAACTGCAGGTTCACTTGAACGAATCCATCACATCAGACAGCTCTCCACATTATGCAAGGAAAGGTTTAAAACAGAAGAAAACTTCATAGTGCGACCCGATAAACCAGCAAATAATTTATTAAAGTATTGCAAGTATTTACATGCAGGTGCATGGGTGGCACAGTGGCTTAGTGGTTAGCACGTCTGCCGTGCAGTAAATGGGTCATGGGTTCAATTCCCAACCATGGCGCCTCCTGCATGGAGTTTGCATGTTCTCCCTGTGCTTGTGTGGGTTTCCTCCCACATTCCAAAGACATGCTGGTAGGTTAATTGGCTTCTGTCTAAATTGTCCTAGTTTCATCCCTGGCCATGCAGGATCTCCTGCTTGGTAGGGGTTGGGGAAAGACCTGGTAACCTACCCTGTAAAATAATTGCTAAGAGAATTCATGGAAAAAGTTGCTTGATGGTACATGCAATCACCAAGGGTCGGACACAACTGAATGGATAGAAATGCAGGTGCATAAAGGCAGTGTAAACATTTGAAATTCCAGCGGTGTAAGATCACTGGGCAGAACAAGGTGACATCACAGAAAGCTCTGCCTGACACACATTTCTCCAAAAATGGCATCCTCTGGGGATTGGAGGACAGTGAATAGCTCTGTACAGAGCTTCTTGTACATTCACAAACTGAAGCATAGTAAACACAGTGTACTCCACTTCAGTTCCGAATGGACAGTCAGTGATTGGTACTGATCACTGACTCTGTTATTTCAGACAAAATGACATATTTACCAGCCCCTTCCCTGCTCTCCATCCTGACATATTCCTCACAGCAGCCGAAAGGAGAGGGGAGGGGGAACTTGGCTGTTCTGCAAGGGAGGAAGGGGAGATAAGCACAGGGAGGACCAGAGAAGAGCACGGTTATAAGAAAACAGCACAGGCCCCCTGGAGCATGAGGCTGGGTCGCAATGGCAACCCCTGTAGTCATGCCCCTGGTGTCTAAGACTATGACAACCCATGGGATGTTTGATGAATGGGGAAATTGGAGGTTGCTAAACAATTTTATTAATCATACTGACTCACACTGACAAAACCTTGGGCCGCTGGAGCATAGGGGAGAAGATGCTGCATTGACCAGTCTAGAAGCACAAAGGACCTGCAGGAATGAGGACCGGGTAAATAAAAGTGCTGCACTAAGTTCTCTCAGACAGAAATGAGCAGTTAATTCCCGCAATGTGGATGCAGCCCTACTGCAAGGGAAGATTTTTAGCACTCATGCACACTGGACATTTTGATAACGCTGGTAATGTTAGCTGTGTAAAGTTACGTTAAAAACGTGCGTTTTTCAGCTTTTTTACCATTTTTGCATCAGCATTTAGCGGTATTTTGCCGCGATTAGTAGCGTTTTACTGCACTTTGCAGCGTTTTTCTGCCCTTTTCAGCATAGAGCGTTTTACAGCTAATAAACTCCTCTAGAAACCCACTAGTCCTGGGATATTTTTCTAGCCAAAAAATATTGATTACAGTCTATGTGTGCATGGACACATAGGATAACATGCTGGAGGGCATACTGGCTGTAGAAACAAATGTCAAAAGCAGCAGCTGTAAAAACATCAAGTGTGCATGAGGACTAAGTGTCCATGGACACATAGACTGTCATCAACGTTTTTTGGCTGGAAAAAAAACCCACCAGAACTAGTGGGTTTCTAGAGGAGTTTTTTAGTTGTAAACATGCTCTAATGCTGAAAAATGCGGTAAATCGCAGCAAACCAGCATTTTCTGACTTTTGTTACTAAAAAAAACTTAAAAAAAAAAAAAAAAAAGCGGCAAAACATACAGCTCCTCTGCAAGGGAAGATTTTTGGCTTCTGTGAGTTCAAATTTAGTCCTCATGCACACTGGACGTTTTTAAAGCGGCTGTTTTTGGCTTCTGGCATTTTTTTGTACAGCCAGTAAATTCCACAGCATGTTATGCTATATGTTCATGCACACTTAGGCTTTAATCAGCATTTTTTGGCAGGAGCATTTTCTGGCTGGAAAAATTCCCAGAACTAGTGGGTTCCTAAAGGTTTTTTTTTACCAGTAAAAACGCTCTAACGCTGCAAAATGCCGCAAACCAGTGTTTTTTGATGTTTTTATTCCCAAAAACAGTTTTTTTGTCAAAAAGTGCTTAAAAAGGCAAACGCAAGAAAACGCCGCTAAGCACGGCAAAACGCAACTAAATGCTAATGTAAAAACGCTAAAAAAAGCTGTAAAACTCATGTTTTTAACGTGATTTACACATCTAACATTACCAGCGTTATCAAAACGCCCAGTGTGCATGGAGCCTAATACTTTTCCAGCAAACCAATAGGGCTGCTTTGACTCTGAAGAATCTTCCCATGCACTGTGTAAAGGGAAATGTCTCTTTGGATATGTAGTTCTGGGGTCAATAGAAAATGAGCTCCCAGCAGCTGCTGCTTCAGCAGGAATTTTACAAGCCTAGTAATGGTATCATAAAGAGTAGTAAAAGCTGTTTTATGATCTAGAGGACTCCAAAACAATATGTTTAAAGAGCTGCTGGGAAATTTTAGACTTGTCAGTGTAGTCAGATGAAGGAAAATGTTACACAAGCTAATTCGCTCTGGAAAGGCTGCTCCCATACAGCAAGTCTTCCCTCGAGCAGCACACAACAATAGCTTAAACCATAAAAATTCAGAAAGGAGCACCAGATCAAAATCCAGTAACAGAGTCCAAGACCATTTTAATTGTTGAATGAAAAGTCATTTAAAACTAGTCAATGCATTTTGGGGGCTACACCACTCCCTCTTCATCATGGCTGAACACAAGATAAAACTTGGATGGACTCAGAAATCAGTGATTTCACAGATCTATATTAGAGCCAGCATTTAACGTTCCTCATGGAGGAATAATCTGACTGTGAGCAGCAATGGAGGATCTACAGGGGGATAGGGTGGATTGAGGGTACATTTAGATAATTCCTGGAGATACGCTTTAGGCATCAAACAATCTTAAAAATTAATGTTCCAAAAACAGTTAGGAACCCGAAGCTAAACGTTGCTGGATATTACAACAAAACGATGATATACAGTACAAAAAATGTTAGATTTGTAACATTCTTTACAGACTCCAGACCTAAATACAATCGAAAATCTGTGTGTGGACCTCGAATCATGCAGTGCATGGTAGATGATCTAAGAATGTCTCTGAGGTTTAACCACTTGACCTCCAGAAGGTTTTAACCCCTTCGTGACAGGCCAGTTTTTGCTATTCAACACTGCTCTACTTTAACTGGCAATTTCTCGGTCATGCAACACTGTACTCAAATAAAATTTTGTATAATTTTTTTTCAGACAAATAGAGCTTTTTTGGCGATATTTGATCCCTACTGGGTTTTTCATTTTTTGCTATATAAATGAAAAAAGACCAAAAATTTCTTTATAAATTTAGGCCAAAATGTATTCTGCTATGTCTTTGGTAAAGAAAATCCTAATAAGTGTATAATAATTGGCTTGTGCAGAAGTTATAGTGTCTACAAACTATAGTATACTTTAAATATTTGAAAACTGATAAATCCTGATGTACTGACTGTTTATCCCATTTATTGAGGTCCTAAACTGCCAGAATAGTACATATACCCCCAAATGACTTTTTGGAAAGTAGACAGTCTGGGGTATTTATTAAGAGGCATGGCAAGTTTTTTGAAGTTGTAATTTTTTGGCACAATTTTTTGGAACATGAAGAAATTAAATACTTTTTTTCACATTTTTTTACATACTGTCACCAGTGCAGTACAGCAGCATCATATGACTGGTGTGGAGTTGTTCAGGGATACTAACTGGTGACGGTATGTAAAAAAATAATTTTTTAATTCAATTTTTTTCACTTTTTTTCCTAATTTTTTCACGTTGTATTTTCTTTTTTTTTTTTTATAATAATAAAATTCATAACAGCTTTGTTGACATTGTGATCATGTTATCTCATAGTGATCACATCATCCCCTCGCTGCTCAAAGTGGCCGGGTACTAGGAACCGTAATCCGCTGTGTTCTGTTTATAGGAGAAGCACGCCAGTGGGCATGTGCTCAACAATGTATATTTATGTTGCTGAGCCTGGCCATGATGCCCACCGCAGTAAAACTATGGATGGGAAGAAAGTGTTTAAAGTGTGTAAACCCAAGAACAAAAATGTAATGTATTGTAACTTATCTTTCCTTAGTTGTGGTGGCTGAATTTGTTTTGTTTTTTTTACAATTCTTTATTTTTTTCACCTGGTGACAACCCCACTGTATCTAGAA
This sequence comes from Staurois parvus, assembly GCF_062004578.1. Lineage (NCBI taxonomy): Eukaryota > Metazoa > Chordata > Amphibia > Anura > Ranidae > Staurois > Staurois parvus. The sequence goes on from NW_028317943.1 coordinate 3,912,222, forward strand.
GAAACAGTGTTGTCACCTTAGAAAAGGAGTTCACTAGGACTGTATGACACCTCTTTCTCTCCATAACATAGGGGAGGTGTTTTGTAGTGTAGTTAACAAAGATAACTGGGAACAATGCTAATTTATAGCTGTCCACAGAGGAAAAGAGCATAGGAAGTTATCAGCTCACAAAACTTCTGGCTGGGTGAACAGCTTTTTTTGCATTTGTTGAACAGATATAACAAAATGCTTTCAGTGGCATATTTACATAGTTACATAGTTAGTCTGGCTGAAAAAAAGACACAATTCTATCCAGTTCAACCATAAAAAAAAAACTTATAATAAACTTATATATACCCACAGTTGATCTAGAGGAAGGCAAAAAAACCCAGCAAAGCATGATCCAATTTGCTCCTGCAGGGAGAAGTTCCTTCCTGATCCCCCGAGAGGCAATCGGATATTCACTGCATCAACTTTACCTATAAATGTTAGTATCCAGTTATATTCTGTGTATCCAAGAAAGAATCCAGGCATTTTTTTGAAGCAATCCACTGAGCTGGCCAGAGCCAAATCTTGAGGGAGTCTATTACACATTTTCACAGCTCTCACTGTGAAGAAACCTTTCCATGTTTGGAGATTCAATTTCTTTTCCTCCAGACGTAAAGAGTGCCCCCTTGTCCTCTGTGATGACCTAAGAGTGAATAGCTCTACACCGAGTTCACTATATGAACCACTGATGGATTTATACATGTTGATCATATCCCCCCTTAATCCCCTCTTCTCAAGAGAGAATAAATTGCAGGCTCCTGAGTTTAGTAAAACTTTAGCAGACCATATAGGAGCAAATAAGAGAAATTTATTGTTGAAGTTTACATACTTTACGTAGTCTGGAAAACTCGAGGAGAATATGAATAAAATTCAAATCCTGATATGCAGTGATAATAATATGTACTAGCAGAATGAAGTACAGCTTTCCACATGTTGCATTGCATGATTTGTCACTTTTTCCAATATGTTAAATTCAGCAGATAAACAGTCATTGTACACTGATTGTGTAGAAACATGTCATCTTCAAGTTTGTTACTTGAGGAGTTTGACTTTTTCACCTAGAAAATCAACAAAGATAGTTTGAAAAGGGATATACAATCTGTATACGTCAATAAAGAGTGATCTTTGTTGTTCTGGGATAAGGGAGAGCGACCTTTACATAGATACCATATACAATAGCCGAGTAAACACGCAGTTTGAAAACCTTAGGATTACAGTGCCTAATATTTGTAAAGAGACCATGTATTGTTGTCCATAGAAAAACACATTCTTTCATTCTCCAGTAAAAAATGTCATAGAATTTTACTGGTTTCAGACAAATTGTTTTCAGAGTTCAGACCATTTCTATACCAGTAGCATTTCCTTTCCCAACAGGTATGTATTGAATAGATGCTCTTGTAGCAAATAAAAGATAGCAGTGCTACTGAATGACTAGTAATAAAGGTTCAATATTAAAACAGTTACCTGTGTTCATAGGAAAAACTAAAAAATAATGCTTTTTGCTACACCAAACTTTGCCAGTGATTTTTTTTGCATATTGCTTGTTATTTTACCCATGTTTATAATATGCAAAATATTCAGGCAGTGAAATCAAAGCTGATGTAAAACCTACCCTTGGTAAAATGTATTTTTACCTCTTATACCTTATTGTTAATAAAAAGGTCTGTTCCTAATAATAGGATATATCAATATCATGCATAGCAATGAGGTTGGCAACTCAATGATGTCCATGTTCATTTTTTAATAAAGAAGGTCATACATCAGAATAAATAGTAGACATTTTTATAACATGGTGGACTTATGAAGGTACGGTCACGGTTGACATAAAATGAAAATGTCACAATAGACTTTTCTTCCCCCCATCAAAGGGTCTCATAATATAGGAAACCAAGTAGTAGAACCAAAGAAAGCGCTAGGATTAACAGTTAAAAAAGGTTGCGATGAAGGAGCCACTGAGAGGAGCTACAAAGCATGGTAGGGACGGAGACAACTGACACACCCAATAAAAGTGTTGGATGTGATGATTCTTCATTGCACACTTCACAAACACATCCTAGACCAAGTAAGCATAACTTCTCTTCCTCTACAGGCGTTCTTTGTTTGTATTTATTTTAGTATGACAGGGTTGCTTTAGAACCAACAATAAAATGAACTGTACCTCCCATTCCAGGTGTTAGCACTGTATATCTCCACTAGGTATGAAGTTCAAGGTTGTGGTCGTGTAGAGTTCGACTAGAATTTTAGATGTTCATAGCTCCTTGAATGGTCAAACTAATGGCCTGTACCTTCCTGCCAAACCTCTGGTTGCTGCAGTAATTTCTACCACTATTAAATGAATGATTCAGAACTTTGGTTTCTAGTATGCTGGTGGCCAACTGAGTCCTAGCAACCAAGGACACTGTGCTGGTTGTCCGCTTTCATCCTGGCAACTGATGATTCCATTGGTTGCTAGGACAGTGGTAATTGCAGAGTCATTGATGGTTATAGTGTATCACACCAACCCCTGCTGAACCACTGGTAGCTGCCCGAATGTTGAAAGGCTGCAATTTACCATGCAAGCTAGTGTGAGCCAGCACTAAGACTAGACATAGATCTGTGATGAACAAGCAATAAATGATTAGAGACATTGGAGGAGTTGAATGCACTTAAGTTATAACCTTAGAAGTAACACTGACCAACCATCTCCAACATCTGTTCTTAGGTAGGGAATAGTGCTACTGTACTGTTCAACTTAATTATAACTTGATGCTGACAAAATTAATAATCAAATTTGCTCAACTGAATCATGGCTGATGTTAGTACCTGGCACTGTCACTGGAAAGCACACGCTACATTGCAGACTTTTGGGTTGTGGATATGACAGTGAAAAGTAGTTGGGAACTGGGCAGGTGCAGCAGAACATAGTATTGACATGGTAACCCTGGTAATGGGTAAAGGGGGCACATACAGTATCTCACAGAAGTGAGTACATCCCTCTCATTTTTGTAAATATTTTATTCTATCTTTTCATGTGACAACACTGAAGAAATGACACTTTGCTACAATGTAAAGTAGTGAGCGTACAGCTTGTATAATGGTGTAAATTTGCTGTCCCCTCAAAATAACTCAACAACAAACAGCCATTATTATTTGCTTTTGATTATGGTCGTATAAGTATTTCTGTTTGTGTATTTTCTTGGAATGTTGTTCTTGAGATCACACAAAGGCATATCTAAAGGCATATCTAAAGGTTAAGGCCTCATGTACACTGCTGCTGCTAAAAGAGAGGTTTGGGGTATACAAAAAAACAAACATACATACTGCAGATGTTTTACACCAGCATTAAAACTGATAAATGAGCAGTCACATGACTGATGATCAGTCAGTTCTCGATCTGCTTCCAGTGGAAAACTGTAAGCATCAGTCAACCGAGCTTCACGCTGCTCCTCCAGTAACAGTCTGAAAGCCAAAGATATTAACCACCCTAGTCATTGAGGATAAAAATTCTAAAATAATAACCTTTGTGCTACTCCCAAACCCATTATGGTGAAACAATTGTATATATAGATCCTTGTAGCACACTAAGGTGTAGAAGGACTGGCTGCATAAACCCAATAAGGTCATGTGCAAAGTCCATATCATGAACTTGGGCAAAAAGCCCATTTTAATATAGATAATAAAGCAGATATACAAAGATCAGTGTGGCCAATGGTCAGCACCTGAAACCACAGGTATCTGCTGCATTTGGTGTGTCGGGATGGCTTAACATACCCGACTTTGTGACCAAAGTGGGAAAGCCCAGAGCAGACAAGGGAGCCACAGGACAGCATGTATTCGAGAAACCAACAAAATGGTGGTGGTGTAACACCAATGGAACCTGAGATGCCCCATAGTCCAGATATGATGTCAGCACTCAGCTCATAAGCTGATACAGGGTGAGAGAGGGACCACACTGAGGATCTCCCAAAAGGATAACGAGTTTCAAAGCAGCTTCTTCTTTATCTAATCCAAAGGAGGGAGAGACTAAGAAAAACTTTAAATAGTAAGTGGTAAGATTGGGGGAAGGACCGGAACCAGAACCACAATAAAAACAAAATCAAAGCCACCCATCACACGTATATGCTCCTCCAGTGCGCACTGTAGCACTAGGCTGGGGAAGTTGTGGGTGTGGCAGGCTTTAGATCTCAGATGCATGCTGAAAGGTGGAGCCAGCTGTCAGTCAGGCAACTGGGTGGATCTCAACAATATTGTCAAGATCTTTCCAGTGCCTGGTATTGCTTTGCTGCCCTGTCAGCTGATGGAAGGAAATATCCTCACTAACAGTTGACTCTGGGTCACAGGAGTGCAATAGTAAATGTACTCTGGTGAGCTTAAAGAGAAGTGCAGCCAAAAAGGTTTGACTATACTTGTACTTCAAATTAATTTTTGAAATGCAAGCAATGTACAGTGAAGGAAATAAGTATTTGATCCCCTGCTGATTTTAAATGTTTGCTCACTCACAAAGAAATGATCAGTCTAAAAATCGAATGGTAGGTGTATTGTAACACTGAGAGACAGAATAGCAACAAAACATTCAAAAGAAATGCTTATCTAACAAATGATGCACTGATTTGCATGTTCATGCGGGAAATAAGTATTTGATCTCCTATAATTCAGCAGGATTTCTGGCTACCAGGTGTCTTTTATACAGGTAACAAGTTTGGATTAGAAGCAGTCTCTTAAAGGGAGTGCTGCTAATCTCATTTTTATTACCTGTATAAAAGACACCTGTCCACAGGAGCAATCAAACAATCAGATTCAAAACTCTCCACCATGGCAAAGACCAAAGAGCTGTCCAAGGATGTCGGGGACAAGATGGTAGACCTTCACAAGGCTAGCCTTGGCTACAAAACTATCGCCAAGCAGCTTGGTGAGAAGGTGACAACAGTTGGTGCAACCACTCGCAAATGGAAGAAAGACAAAACAACTGTCAGTCTTCCTAGGTCTGGTGCACAATGCAAGATCTCACCTCGTGGAGTGTCAATGATCATGAGAACAGTGAGAAATCATCCCAGAACTACACGGGAGAATCTTGTCATTGATCTCCAGGCAGCTGGGACCACAGTCACCAAGAAAACAATTGGTAAAACACTACGCCGACAAGGATTGAAATCCTGCAGTGCCTGCAAGGTACCTCTGCTCAAGAAAGCACATGTCCAGGCCCTTCTGAAGTTTGCCATTGAACATCTGAATGATGCAGAGGAAGACTGGTTGAAAGTGTTGTGATCAGATGAGACCAAAATCGGGCTCTTTGGCTTCAACTCAACTCGCCATGTTTGGAGGAGGAGGAATGCTGCCTATGACCTCAAGATCACCATCCCAACTGTCAAACATGGTGGTGGAAACATTCTGTTTTGGGGGTGTTTTTCTGCTAAGGAGACAGGACAACTGCACTGCATCAAAGGGACGATGGACGGGGCAATGTACCGTCAAATCTTGTGTGAGAACCTTCTTCCCCCAGGGCATTAAAAATGGGTGGTGGATGGGTGTTCCAGCATGACAATGACCCAAAACACACGGCCAAGGCAACAAAGGAGTGGCTCAAGAAGAAGCACATTAAGGTCCTGAAGTGGCCTAGCCAGTCTCCAGACCTTTAATCTGATTGAAAATCTATTGAGGGAGCTGAAAGTTCGAGTTACCAAACATCAGCCACCAAACCTTAATGACTTGGAGAGGATCTGCCAAGAGGAGTGGGCCAAAATCCCTCCTGAGATGTGTGCAAACCTGGTGGTCAACTACAGGAAACGTCTGACCTCTGTGATTGGCAACAAGGGATTTGCCACCAAGTACTAAGTCATGTTTTGTGAAGGGGATCAAATACTCATGAACATGCAAATCAATGCATAATTTGTTAAACATACATTTCTTTTGACTTTTTTGTTGCTATTCTGTCTCTCAGTGTTACAATATGCCCACTATTTGATTTTTAGACTGATCATTTCTTTGTGAGTGGGCAAACATTCCAAATCAGCAGGGGATCAAATACTTATTTCCTTCACTGTAAGTACCCGAATTGGACTTGGTATAGGATGCTTTTAGTCTACTGTATAGCAGAGCTTAGACAGGGGAAGAAGAAACCAATCAAGGAGCCAAACAGTTCTGCTACAGTGTAAGGAGCACATTCTTTTGGATGAAAGAGTGCAGTGACAGGGAGATGAGCTCATCTTTGTGTTGCTTTTCATTTCACTGTTTAGTCACAGGCTGGAGGAGGGACAAAACCTCTAAGGGCTCATGTACACTGCAGCTGATAAACTCACATTTAGGAGCTGTTCAGCTTTTTTTTCAGCAGCTCCTGAGCTCACCCTAATGTTTTCCTATGTGTTTCCATGTACACATCTTCGTTTACAGTCGTTTACAGGCATTTGAGTTTACAGATGTTTTTTTGAATGCAGAAAACGTGCATTCAGCAGTCGATTTTATCAGTGTTTCAAACACGAAACGCTTGTAAATACGGCTAAATGTGGCAAATCGCGTTTACGTCTGAAAAATGTTTTTAACTCTTCCAGTTCCCGATGCTGTCCAGAGCCTTTTTTCATCATGAAAAAATGCATGCAAAGCCTTTTCAAGATACTCAGATGGACACTGGAGCACTGAAAACAGGATGTTCCTACCAAGCTTGTCACACATTGTAATGACCAATTCACACCTCAGACCTCTCCCACCCTTGGAAACAAACAATATGTTAATGACCATTCACACCTCAAATTCCTCATCAAGACCCCCTGCCATGTGACCTTAATGACTCACTCCAGCAGACACATTTCCCATCCTTGGAAACAAAAGAAATATTAATGAGCAACTCACACCTAAGCTAATCTCAACACATTCTGCTGTCTCTGCTCCTACTCTCTGTATTTCTCTGAAACAGTCTGAAATAGTTAATAATTTACCACTTTTCAGTGCATTCTGGGCATTTGGGAGGTTCTCCTGTGCTTATCTTTAAAAAACGCTTCTAAATGTAAACACGCATACACGCGTTATGCAAACACGGCTAAACAGACATTTTTTTTAACCTACGTTAACCTATGTTTTCCAGCAGTCAGTTTCCATCGGTCAGAAGTGTCCCATGTACATGGGGCCTAAGTGTTGGGGAACCTTAGTAGAAAAAAAATTATTTAGATCCTTTGGCATGCTAAACTGCTCCATAAGTTTATGGCCTCATGCACACAGGGCGTTTTTGCAGCCACTTTTAGGGACGTCAGGCATTTTTTTTACAGCTTCCAAATGCCCCTCCATATTATCATATGTGTCCATGCACACATAGACTTTTATCAGGGGCTTTTAGGAGCTGTAAAAAAAACCCCACTGTCAGTGAATCTAGGAGCAGCAGCGTTTTGGCAGAAAAAACTTTTGATGCGTCTAATTGCGTCTTAACGCTAGGCACATTTCACGCTTGATTCTTAATTTATTTCAGTGGCCAGAATAAATGATTATTCTGGCCAATTAAATTAATTAACACCCAAGCGCTACACACTTTCACAAACGTCAGGCGTTTTATTGTGCCAAAAAGCTGTTACCAAGAGGAGGACCGTTTAAAAAAAACTCTGTTTGTGCATTTTGAGGCCCTTTGAGGCCTATATGTGCAGATAGCCTGGATTTTTTAACCAATATAAAATAGTGCAGCGCTAAATAAATGATTAATATCGTTTACCAAACGCATGTATATGATAGATGCGTTTTGTGCCACAAATAGTACTGAGAAATATTACTCAGAAAATGAGCATATAGAATAAAGTGCAAATATCTATAAGAAACATATAGTCATGACGAGTATGTTAATATAAAATGTCCAAAATTATTTTTAAAACTGATGCAATCTTCAAAAAACTTCTATATTGTCCCAGAATACTGATTCCACTTGAATGAGTGTGTAGATAAACATATAGAATGCGCACTCACCAGAAGCGCTAATGAAAAGCGTGTTGTATCATAGGCTCCTGAACATGCCCTGGTCCTTCGGGTGTAATCAGGTGTGTAGCTGGAGATTGGATGATCTTCCCAATGGTACTGGGAGTTGATAGCCAGTGCCAATAAGCAAGCTTTTCCAGGATGCTGGGATATTCACTGAAGATGGTACATTCACTGAAGATGGTACTGAGGGATTTAAAGTGCTCGATACAAAAATATGTAAATAATATGCCTTTACACCTCCCGGCGAGGGTATTCTCACAAGTTCTGCTTCAACCAAAGGATCATCACAGCCTCATAGATCAGGATCTTTTTTGAAGATTGCATCAGTTTTAAGAATCATTTTGGACATTTTGTATCAACATACTCGTCATGACTATATGTTTCTTATAGATATTTGCACTTTACTTTATTCTATATGCTCATTTCCTGAGTAATATTCCTCAGTACTATTTGTGGCACAAAACGCATCTATCATATACATGCGTTTGGTAGACGATGTTAATTATTTATTTAGCGCTGCACTATTTTATATTGATTCATTTGAGGGCTTTTTTGGTGTACCCTTTAGTGTGTTCAGCTGCTTATTATCAATATCAGTGCTCGCTCCACTATCCATACATGGATTTTTTAACCACCTGCTGACCTCCATATGTATATATGGCTTGTCAGCAAGTGGTTATACCAAGCACAGCCATGATCTTGGTGTCATTTTTACAGCCAGCGATCGGCGGTTAAGCAAAAGTGATTGGAGCGGCTCCACACTGTAAAAGATCACTGACGCACAATGCACTATTTACTATTCATTTTTTGCTGTATTTGAGACTACAGGACATTATTACAGACCTTATAAACAGTTTATTTTCACTTTTGATGTATATAGAGAGGTAAAGAGATATTTTAAAATATATGGTGCATTTAGCAAATCCTCTTCAGCTCATTAATCTTTAATTCCCCTGCTGACAGCAGACACTGTCATTTGTACTGGACACAGTTGATGAATTCAGTAGACGGATGTGGCTGTGCAGAAATAAACAATGCAATAAAATACCAGGACTGTTCAACTGATCCCCTGCTTACATTATCAACTGCACAAATCATCTTTTGACACAGCCATTCCATATTTCTTATGGTGATTCATTTTGGAGATGGGTCTGGTGCATAGTTTAGCCCTTGTCACATTTAATTCCAGGCCAGTACAGCAAAGAAATAATATAGCAATTAATTAATCTATTTTCTTGGTGTTTCATGTTTGGGCCTGTTTCAGCATCATGAAGTAGAATCCTCGCTTTGTTTAAAGGAGCTTTTGTGTCTTTGTAGCACTGGCTGTGACTGTGGTGTATGCAGATATCAGGTCTGGAAGAGCAAGGGCCTAATTGTAACTGCAGCAGCCTATTGTGAAAGCTATATAGGCTGGCTGTATAGGGAAACAATATTCATAGTGATCAGTGGTCCATTAATGGGAGCTGTTTTGTTGACGACCATGATGTGGAGGAGTTGTGTTGTATGCTATGGCAGGCCGCCAGTGTGCATGACAAAACCACTGCAAAACCATACAACGGATAATAAAGATAACTGGCACAGTAAAATTACCGAGTACAAAGCAGTGGCAATCAATACTACCATTCACAATCAGTTTTATTAGGGAGCCTAAAAATAAAAACGGGCTGTGTATATACTGCAGTCATTTCTATTAGGTTTATGATGAAAAGAGTTCACCGAGTTAATGTAGTTGTAAACCTCAGACCTGAAATATGAACAAAAGCATATTCCTCTATAGCGTTTCTCAATCAGTGAGCCACAAAAATTCCCCAGGGGTGCCACGGCAAAATGGCCTAAAAATTCCCCAAACCATCCAAAGTACATTGTTCTCACCACCAGTTACCCTACTTATTCTCTTTACAGCGGTGCCAGTCCGCTGAGTAATATGCGCATGCAGATGTCACAGGCACTCAGGAAGCCCCACGTGCAACCCGCCATGTCCTGCGAACCGATGACATCATCGGCTGTTAAGGGTCATCCCAAGTGGCTTTCTGAGAGGCATGCGTGGTCTGCTCTATGCGGTGGTGGAAGGCACTATTCTGTCAGTAGCTGGGGCGGCACACTCCACCAGACGGTATCACACATTGCCACAACAGCAGATCGCAGGACTAAATAAGGGGGAAAGAAGCAGCAGAGGTATGTGCCACGTCTTCAACCAGCCACCGATGCAAAGCTATACCCTGTACCCAGCCGTATGCACTTGAAGTTCACTAGCCTTGCCATACACCTTACTCAACCAGTCTTGAGGTTTAAAGTGAAAGAATCCTGTTCTGGGGTTCTGGTGAGAGGAAAGCAGGGAACAGAAAGGATCAGAAGGGAGGGTGGAGTTTACTTGCAGAGAGAATGGTTTACAGAGGTGAGCAGTGAGGAGGTTTGAAGCACAGAGGTTAGCAAAGAGGGTTTTGGGGGTATAGAGGTGAACAGAGAGGGGGGTTTGGGGTACAAAGATGAGTAGATATGGGGTTTGTTGTACAGAGATAAGCAGACAGGTTTTGGGGTACAGAGGAGAGCAGAAATTATGTTTGCTGTATAGAGGAGAGCAGAGAGGGGGTTTTGGGGTACAGAGGTGAGTAGAGAGAGGAGGTTGGGGTACAGAGTTGAGCACAGAGTGGGGAGGTTGGAGTATAGATGTGAACAAAGAGGAGGTTTTAGGGTACAGAGGAGCGGGGGGTTTGGAGTACAAAGGTGAGCAGAAAGTGAGGTTTGGGGTTTTGTGGTAGAGAGGTGAGTGGGACATTAGGGGTTCAGAAGTAAGCAGAGATGGGGGGTTTGGGGTTTTGTGGTACAGAAGTGAGTGGGGCATTAGGGGTTCAGAGATGAGTAGAGAGGGGGGTTTGGGGCACAGAGGTGAGTAGAGGTTGTTTGGGGTGCAGATGTGAGCAGAGAGTGGGTTTTGGATGTGGAGGTGAGCACCCCAAAATGGAGGTTCACATCTGTGCTGCTGCATATAGGCCAGTCCATTCATTTCAGTGAGCTTCCCTACCCGCAGAAACACAGGGCAAGAGTTCCCCAATATTTTATTTTTTAAATTGTGCTGCACCGAAAACACAATGCATTTACTAATGTATGGGGGTACCATTAGGAAATAAGGACAACCCTGTGTATCTGCTAAGGAACAGCATGTTTGTCGGGAACGTGTACGATTTTGATATGCAGTAATGTGAACCAAGCCTTAAACTAGAGTGCCTCGAGGCTGAAACATCTTTTTAAAGCAGAGTTCCACTCCAAAGTAGAAGCTCCGCTTATTTGCTTCCTCCCCCCCTTCACTGCCATATTTGGCACCTTTTCGGGGGGAGGGTGGAGCGGGTACCTGGTTTAGACAGGTACCCGCTCCCACGTCCTGCTCAGTTTGCCGCGGAGAACTGAGCCGTAAGTTTGGCCCCTTCCTCCCTCCCACAGTCTCCTGGGAACTTTAACAGGTCCCAGAAGACTGCTGGACCAATTAGGAAGCACAGCGTGACTCGCACATGCGCAGTGGGCACCAAACGGTGAAGCCGCGAGTTGTCACATCCTGGTGCCCAAAGTTGAGATGCAGGCACCGTGGAGGAATGAAGGAGAGAAGGGACTGCGTGGGTGAGAACATCGCTGGACTCCGGGACAGGTAAGTGTGTGTTTATTAAAAGTCAGCAGCTACAGTTTTTGTAGCTGCTGACTTCTAATAAACACAAACTGCTGGCACTCCACTGTAGGGGCACCCTGATAGGAAAAAGGTTAAGAAACACTGCTCTAAAGTGTGGACTTGTCTCAATTAAGAGCAATTAAGTGTAATTTCTGTCTACTACCTCATTCCTCTACTATCAGTTTAAATCACTTCTGACAAGTTTTCCTGGCACCAAGAGAAAAATGGTGGAGGGCACAGCCTGTGATTGACAGCCTCAGCTCTGTTCCTGTGTCCTGTGTAAAGGGAGTATGTTTCTTCTCTCCAATCAGTTTTCAAAGCTCTCCACACTAAGCTCTGCCAAGTGTATAGAAAAATTGATGCTGAATCCTAACCAGTATTATTATGGTACCCCATCCCTATTAACAAGAGTTGCTAAAATGGAGAACAAGGGAATGTGAGTTTACAGGTACCAATCATATAGAAGATATATAGACAAAAAATATTTTGTTTTTATTCACATTCTTTAAAAAAATAAAATAAAAGCTAAAAAAAACTAAAATAGAAAAAAACAAAAAAAATACATCAATAGTTATCTGCATTTAGTGAATTCCATCTATCAGAGTCTTCAGATAGCAGCTTGAGACCTCAACACGTTTCAACTCTTAAAGAGTCTTCATCAGGAGAAAAGCCGTGTATTGTTGTTATTGTTGATATTAAATCAAATATTAACAGTATGGTACAAAAAAAAAGCTATCAGCTCCAGAGCTCCTAGAATCATCGCAATGGTACCAACCAGACCCCCAGCAAAAACAGCACTGATCATATCAAACTCACACCTCTTTGCTGAGGGTCAACTGATCATCCATGGACTATTACAGAGGTTAGGTCATTATTCTGTATATAAAACAGCTGGACAAAAGAGGAGGCATACACAAATTGGGAACTGCCTCATCCCAAAATGTAATTTAGGCCCAACAGGAATTGAAATTCGGACAACATTGTTGTTGTTCGGAGATTTGGATGCAAACGAATCGAATTATTACTTTTGTTCCAATTATCCTTTCGGATATTGTCCAATCAGCTCATTCCATTTCTCTTTGTAACAAATGAACATAGAAAATGAATTTGAAATTAATTTTGTTCCATTTGTTTTTCGGATAACTTCCAATCAGCTCACTGCATTTCTTTTTGTGGTTTGAACTAGCTGAATTTGATTATTTATTAACATAACGAATATGACTAAATGAAGTTATTAATTTAATGAATTGATTTGAAACAAAACAAATCTTTTCATCGTGTACATACAATAATTTTTAGCAGGAGTTCTCTGAGGCTGGAAAGTTATTTCAAGGGTTCCTCTGTGTTAAAAAGGTTGAAAAAGGCTGACCTAAAGTGGTCCTAAAGACTCAAGGTTTTTTACCTTTATGCATTTTTTTTGCATGAAGGTAAAACACCACCTGTGTGCAGCTTCTCCCCCAGCTCCCTATTATACTCACCTAAGCCCCTTCTCGATTCAGCGATGTACACTGGAGTCTTGGCTATCCCAGGACTCCCTCTTCTTATTGGCTGAGACAATCACAGCCAGTGAGCCAATGAGAAGAGAGAGGGGACGGGAATGGAATGGACACATGTGACAGTGGGTGCCCCCATAGCAAGCTGCTTGCTATGGGGGCACTCAACAGGAGGGAGGGGCCAGGAGAGCCAGCAGGGGACCTGAGCAGTGGAGGATCCGGGCTACTCTGTGCAAAACCACTGCACACAACAGGTAAGCATAGGCATGTTTGTTATTTTTTTGTTAAAAAATGGCCTTTAGAATCACTTTAAATGCACCCCCTACCTATTCTCCACAACATAGAGACTAGTCCCAAGATAACAGCTAGAAGGGCTAATTAGACGTCTTGAAATAACAGAGGCACAAGACACAGAGCTAGTCTGAATTTCTGACATGATCAACAGGGATTCTTTAGCAAACAGATAAAACAAAGCACTTTCAGTGGTTTATTTAACAGACCCAAAAGTAGCAAATAAGAGATGTTTATTGTTAGGGTTTACTTGCATTTTAGTATAGAAAATATATTATTATACAGGATTTGTATAGTGCTAACAATTTGAAAGAGAGCTACAGTTATAACCATTCAATACAAAATGGATCAGAGGGCCCTCCTTTTTAGAGCTTACAATCTAAAAGGAAGGGTCAAGTGAGGCAAAAGCTACAGCAGTATTAAACCCAAAACCAAAAATGTAATACATAGTATTGCAGCTTACTTTAAATGTGGTGGCTGCATTCGTTTTCTATGTTTAGGCTTTTTTCCCTCTGTTTTCACTTGGTTATCTGGCCAGTAACACACCTCCTGTATTAGAGTGCCTCCGCTCTGGATGAATAAATACAGGGGGCACAGCAGACAGCAGCATTTTCAGTATGGGGGAGAAAGTAGTGTTACATGCATAGTATTAATCCATATTTAAAGTGATACTAAAGGCAGATTAAAAAAAAAAAATAACAAACATGTCATACTTACCTGCTCTGTGCAGTGGAGCCCCAATCCTCCCCGGGTCCGCAGGCAGCGCTCCTAGCCCCTCCCTTCTGCCAAGTGCCCCCATAGCAAGCAGCTTGTTATGGGTGCACTCAAGCAGGCTTACTCCTGAGCCACTGCTCTGTGTCCATTCACACATGGAGCGTGGCTTGGCTCTGCCCAGCCCCCCCCCTGCGCTCTCCTGATTGGCTCACTGGCTGTGGTTGACAGTAGCGGTAGCCAATGGCTCTAGCTGCTGTCTTAGCCAATGGTGTGGAAGAGTCCCCAGAGAGCTGGTGGTCTTCTGCACTTCGCTGGATCAAGATGGGGCCCAGGTAAGTATTAGGAGGGGCTGCTGCATGCAGAAAGTTTTTCTCCTTCATGCATAAAATGCATGAAGGTAAAAAAACCTTGAGCCTTTACAACCATTTTAAATGCACTAACAAACTGAAGCCGAACTCCAACTCACACTTTATCAGTTACAGCAAACAGATTTTTTTCTTTTGGGATAAAGGTTTTACAAAAATAAAAAAAAAGCTGATCATTGTAAGCACCCCTGCCAGTGTTAAATGGTTTGTCTGGTCCCTGTAAACTGATATATCTGGAAGACCGCTTATTCTTTTGAAACCCAACAGACTTACTGTCCGGCTCACCAGATGAAAATAGTAGAAAGAAAGCCTGAAAAAAAAAACTAATACAGCCGTCACAACTTAGAACTGGTAAACTGCAATATAAAAAATGTTTTGCTTTTGGGTTTAATACTATTTTAATAACCGTGTGGGATGAGCTGATGGAGAAAGTAAAAGTATAGTTTTAGTTAGAGTGGGATAGGCCTCTATAAAAAACAACACCCAAACTATTGGGTAAAGTGACAAGTGTGTTTGTGACCTCCACTTTTTCTTTTTACTGGCTTTTCAAAATAACAAATGTAATTATTTAGAGAAGAGGACTCCAAACTATGGCATGAGGTCCAATTATCAGCTTGCTGCAAGATTTTATCTGGTCCTCTGATGAAAGAGGGAACACTGATGAGGACCCTGATGCAAGGGAGGACTCTGATGGGGGCTCTCATGTAAGGGGGCAATCTGATGTAAGGGGAAACTCCAATGTAAGGTGGACTTTGAGGGGGATTATGATGTACGAGGGAATCTGATGGGCTCAAAAGTGAAGTACGGGTGTCATTAAAATAAAAAAATTATACTCACCTAGGTGGATGCAGCATCAGTTTGATGCTGCATCTATCTCTCGCTGCTTCTAAGACTGAGAACTGAACCACAGATCACTAATTTTTCAGTCTTCAGTGATCAGAAAGCCAGTGACTGTCAGTCACAGTCTCTAGCTTTGCCCCTCCAGCATTCACTGGAGCACTAGGCTGTGCAGGGGGCTGAAACGGCTGCCTCAGGCTTCCACTGGCTCAACGAGAGGCTGAGCCAGGTGCTGGTCTAAGCATCTGGGTGGATCACCATTGTAAAGTTGGGATCTATCCAGAGTCTGGACTGAACCAACTAAGGCCCGCTGTCAGCTGAGGAGCGCAGAACGAACTGAACTACTGTGATCCATAGAAGTACAGCCAAAAAATCTTTGGCCATATTTCTTCTTTAAGTTTATTTGGAATTTCTTTGTTTTACTGAAGTGTTTTTCTGTTGTTTCAAATCCTATGCTGATAAACTCCAAGTAAAAGTATTCATTTATTTAGATTTGATTTGATAATTTAACTGATTTTTTTCAGCCCACAAAAAAAATTAAAGGAACACTTTGAAAACACATCAGAACTCAATGGGGAAAAATATCATGCTGGATATCTATACTGATATGGTGGGTAATGTGTTAGAAACATAAGGATGCCTCATTGTTTCATGCAAATGAAAATGATCAACCTACAGAGTACTGAATTCAAAGACACCCCAAAAATAAAAGTGAATAAATTATTCAGCAGGCTTGTCCATTTTGCTGAAATTTCATTGCAGCAACTCAAAATGGTACTCAGTAGTTTGTATGCCCCCCCCCCACGTGCTTGTATGCATGCCTGACAAGGGGTATGCTCCTTAATGAGATGACGGATGGTGTCCTGGGGTATTTCCTACCAAATCTGGACCAGGGCATCACTAAGCTCCTGGACAGTCTGAGGTGCAACCTGGCAGCGTTGGATGGACAGAAACATGATATCCCAGAGGTGTTCTATTGGATTTAGGCCAGGTGAGCGTGGGGGCCATTCAATGGTATCAATTACTTCATGCTCCAGGAACTGCCTGCATACTCTCGCCACATGAGGCCGGGCATTGTAGTGCACCAGGAGGAACCCAGGACCCACTGCACCAGTGTAGGGTCTGACAATGGGACCAAGGATTTCATCTCGATATTTAATAGCAGTTAGGGTGCCATGGTCTGGCCTGTAGAGGTCTGTGCGTCCCTCCATGAATATGCCTCCCCAGACCATCACTGGCCCACCACCAAAACGGTCATGCTGAACGATGTTACAGGCAGCATAACATTCTCCATGGATTCTCCAGACCCTTTCACATCTGTCACATGTGTTCAGGGTGAACCTGCTCTCATCTGTGAAAAGCACAGGGTGCCAGTGGTGGACCTGTCAATTCTGGTATTCAATGGCAAATGCCAGTCCAGCTCTATGGTGCAGGGCAAACTAGAGGACGTCAGGCCTTTAGGCCACCCTTATGAAGTCTATTTCTGATTGTTTGGTCAGAGACATTCACACTAGTGGCCTGCTGGAAGTTATTTTGTAGGGCTCTGGCAGTGCTCATCCTGTTCCTCCTTGCACAAAGGAGCAGCTTCCGGTCTTGCTGATGGGTTAAGGACCTTTTACGGCCCTGTCCAGCTCTCCTAGAGTAACTGCCTGTCTCCTGGAATCTCCTCCATGCTCTTGAGCTGGGAGACACAGCAAACCTTCTGGCAATGGTGACACTGATCCTATCCAAATGCAAACTAGTGAAAAACAGTCAGAAAAGATGAGTAGAGTAAAAAATTTCAGTGACCTCCACCTGGAAAGCCATTCTTGTTTGGAGTATGTCTCATTGTTGCCAATCCAGTGCACCTGTTGTTAAATTCATTAACACCAAAGTAGCTGAAACTGATTAACAACCCCTTCTGCTACTTAACTGATGAGATCACTATCCCAGGAGTTTAATTGACCTGATGATATACTCTGATTAAAAAGTGTTCCTACTTTTTTTTTGAGCAATGTATATATATATTTTTTAACGATTTATGCTGTACATCAGGCCAAAATAAGGAACTACTGAGAAATAAAGAGGGATTTGCTTCTAAAAGAAAAAAGCAATTTTTTTGTGCAAAAGTTTTTTTTGTCTGAAATAGGTTTTTTGTGGATATTTGCATTTTTCTTCTAAGTCACCATTTGTTTTCAGGCACAAGAAGGGCACTTTTGAACCTCCCAGTATTATCCTAGGTAAGAGGGGTGAAAAGTAATTTTTTATGCATGCAAACATTGGGCCATTAGAGAAATTATTAAAAGAATTCCACAACCTGAGAAGCTGATATTAAACCCCCCTAAATAATTTCTGAGCATGGGATTATGGATGATTTGTCGAATAGGAAGAATTTGAATGTTACAAAACTGTTGACCTATATTTTCTTTGCAGTGGAAACTTCTGTAGGAAATTTCTTTTCATATCTTGGCATTGTGTTATGCAATGGGGACAGCAGGGTTTATACTGCTTCTGGTGTTTCCCATCTGACTGACGCAGGAGCTGGTGCTGGCTGGAAAGCTTCTACCACCCAATTCTTGGCTAGCACTGTGCTATTTCATATGCGCTGGCAATATTTGTTACATGGAATGCATAAAAATGCCTTGTTGCACAAATTCTTAATTATTATATTTCAAAATGCTTTTTGTAAAAGTGTTTAAATTATTATCATATCCATCCTCATTTATTATGTGATAAATAAATAAACTTTGGTAGGAATGCTTTGATTGGCTTTCCAAGTTATAAAAGAATTATGGATCAGAAAGTAGGTCATGTTGTTCTGTTCTATTTATAGTTGGCAATGTGGGATACACAAAGCCATATAGCCCTTGAATACATTGAACTATGTGGTTCAATGATTCCTTTTGTTGGAATTACTTTGTAGAGTTCATCAGGTTTATGTTTAATTATGGCATTTTGAATAATTAAAAAAAACGTTGGTGGCTTATTATTATATCCATTTTAGCTACGTCCTAACTATGCATTTTTGGATCGGTTCAATGTAATTTAAGGTAAACCTTGAAAAGGTGAAAGTTGCTACTTGCATACTGAGATAACCAAGGCTCTGAGGCCTCTATGGCTGCTTTAAGTTGTTCTGGTGTCCTCACAAGGACATGGCTGTGTCTTATGTCAAAGGTATTTATTCATCAAAAGCAGTGGCTGCAGACAGTATGGGATATTAGTATGAGGATGTCATGGTCACCTAGACAAGCTGCCCATGTCTACAGCCTATGGTGATGCCTACTTTGGTAAACTGAGAAGAAAATTATAGCAGTCATATTTTGACATGGTACATAATACACAATTATGAAAGCATGTATGCTTAAATAATTTACATTTGCGTTTTATAATACAATGCAGCATGCTTTATAAGTGATTAGCACGTCCAAGCATGATGTGTGGGAGGACGCTTACTCCACAAATATTGAGCCATGTGGTCTCAAAACTCTTAACTACAGCCACATATCAAGCCTGCATCTGTCCCATAGACATTACTCTGCTATAGTGGTTTAGGCAGGCCATAGACGGGCCGTTTATCGGCCAAATTGTCGGCCGATAAACAAAAATTGGTCGGCCCCGTTGCCGATACTGCCACCAATGTCCACGAAAAACATTTTTTGTGGATTTTCCAGCATGACCGATAAAAATAAATGCGGAGATACGGAAAAAACGGGTGACAGGCTGGCCCCACTAACGGCGTGAATATCAGCCGATTTTTCGTGCGCACGAAAAATCGGCCGATAAACGACCCTTCTATGGCCTGCATTAGAGGCCATGGTTGGAATGCCACTGAGAAGCAACCACCAACGACTATGCGGTCTAATCAAGGTGGTGGCCATTCGCTGCCAGCCCCACTGTCTCCTGCATCCATTTCTGGGCCGTTTGAGGAGATGCAGTTGAATGCCTCACCTCCATCCTCTTCAAGAGGTAGAAAGATTGCTCTGGCTATATGTGTGATTGCCTTTCACCTCCATCCTCTGCAGGATCTGAGATGGGAGCTCAAACCACACACACTGAGGTTCTTAAAGACATATACTCCTTACATACTTTTGTAAAAAAAAATAGATTGAATTAAAACAGCTCTTTCCATCCCCAGAAATTATATGTTAAAAACTTGACATCTAAAGCTTAAAAGCCTATCACTGATCTTGAGGATGCTATTGGGGCCCACCCTGCTAAACACCAGGTCCTAGAGAAAAGAATCAAACAGGCAGAGGGAAAGGTTGATGACTAATGCAGGCCATAGACAGGTCGAAAACCGTCCGTTTTAAAAATAAAAACGAAAAATCAGTCGTTCAATAGGCTGACGTTACCACCAATGGTAAAAAAAAATCGGCCGATTTTCGTCCCGTCTACGGCCAGCATTTAATTACTTCTGTCCCTTGCAGAAAGCTCCGCTATTATATTTGACATGAAAAAGTATCGCGGTTTCAACAATGTATCCATTTCGGATACAGATGTTTTTATTCAGATACTAATAGATACATTGTTGAAACCCCAATACTCTTTCATGTCAAATATATTAGCGGACTGGAATTCTTCTTTTTCTTCTTCTTTTTCGTCACGGCTCATGCGCAGATTTTTTATCGGTAAAACGATCGGCTGATTTGCCTATCATTGCCGGGAAAATCGGGCGATTGGCAAAATCAGCCAATTTTTTTCCAACTTTAAAAAAAATGTGCCAAAACCCCGAAAAATGGCCAACCAATTAACCCACTAACGGTGCGAAAATCGGATGATTTTTTTTTTTTTCGGCCGAAAAATCGGACGATTTTCAACCCATCTGTGGCCTGCATTAGAATTGCATACACTGCAACAATATTCATCTAGTGGGTCTCCCTGAAAAAATGGAGAGGGATTACCCCACATAATTTTTGTACATTGGTGAGAGTAACCATTTTCCTTGTCTTTCAATGTACTCATAGAGTCCCACGGACTCCAGACAAC